>NW_024581134.1:7147304-7174898 GCF_017639235.1 Corvus kubaryi
GCCTCCATGGCGGCGCTCGGTCTCCCGGCGACTCCGCGCTGGTCACGGGCGCGGAGCAGAGCGGCACCCGCCGCCGCCGCCGCGCCCCCTGCTGGCGGGAGGACCCCGCCGCCCGCGCCCGCGGCGTGCACCGATGGCGCGGCAGGAACCGGGAGGGCACGGGGAGCGGGGGGGACTTGTGGGCCTGCCGGGCGCCCCTGGATGTCCCGCAGCTCAGTTCCCACCACGCGGCGGGAAAGGCACCGGACGGGACCGGACGGCACCGGCGCTGGTCCCGGTGTCCCCCACCCCGGAGGAGGCGAGGGCAGCGCTCGGCCCCGCCCCTTTACTGCCGCCCCCGGCGTTGATTGGCTGCGAGCGATGGTGATTTGCATGTGGCGCGGTGCAGGACGGGAAGGGCCGGCTTTGAAGCGCAGGGCGGCAGCGGGAGCGCCATGGCCGCCCCTGGGCCGGGAGCGGCCGCGGAGGAGGAGCAGTACCGGAGGTGAGCGGGAACGGGGCTGAACGGCCGGGAGACTGCGGGGGGCCCGTGGGCGGGCTGGGATGGGGCCGGGGGTGGCGGTGGCAGGCCGGTCCTCCCGGGTGTAGCCCGGGCCTGGCCGCCCGGTTCTCACGGTGACTCCCCCAGGCTCGTGACCAGCGCGAAGGCGGCGGCGAGCGACGGGGAGCTGGAGGAGGCGCTGCGGCTGTTCCGGCTGGCGGCCGCTATCCGCCCCAGCGAGAAGCTGCGGGGCCGCATGCAGCGCGTGGAGGAGGCGCTGGCGGCGGCCGAGCAGGAGCAGGAGCAGGAGGAGGATGAGGGCTTCGTGGACGTGTGCGGCAGCGGCCTGCTGATCTACGGGGAGATGCACGGGAAGTTGTTCCAGCACCAGCGGGAAGGTGTTGCGTTCCTGTACCGCCTGCACCGGGAGGGCAAGCCTGGTGGCATCCTGGCAGACGACATGGGCCTGGGCAAGACCATCCAGGTGATTGCCTTCCTCTCGGGTATGTTTGACGCCGAGCTTGTCCAGCACGTCCTGCTCATCATGCCCACCACCCTAGTCAGCAGCTGGCTGGCTGAGTTCGCTCGCTGGACCCCTGGCCTACGCGTCAAGGAGTTCCATGGCAACAGCAAGACAGAGCGCACCAGGAACCTGGAGAGGGTCCAGAGGAAGAATGGCATCGTCATCACGAGCTACCAGATGCTCATAAACAATTGGAAGCAGCTGGCCAGCCGCCACGAGGAGGAGTTTGTCTGGGACTACGTCATTCTCGATGAAGCACATAAGATCAAGTGCCCGTCAAACAAAACGACGAAGTGTGTGTACGCGATCCCGGCCCAGCACCGCGTCCTGCTCACAGGCACCCCTGTGCAGAACAACCTGCGGGAAATGTGGTCCCTGTTTGACTTTGCCTGCCAAGGCTCCCTCCTGGGAACTGCCAAAACTTTTAAAATGGAATATGAGAATCCCATTACCAGGGCAAGGGAGAAGGATGCGACTCCAGGTGAGAAAGCACTGGGGCTAAAGATATCGGAGAATCTCATGGCCATTATAAAGCCCTATTTCCTCAGAAGGACCAAGGAAGACATCAAAAGCTATCATGCTGATGAAGTGGATGCTCCTCTTCCTGAGGATCCAAGTGAGAACAAGGCCCCTGTCATGCCATCTCTCACTAGGAAAAATGACTTTGTTGTGTGGGTGTACCTGGCACCGGTGCAGGAAGAAATCTACAGGAACTTTCTCTGCCTGGATCACGTGAAGGAAGTGCTGATGACAACCCGATCACCTTTGGCTGAGCTGACAGTCCTGAAGAAACTCTGTGACCACCCCAGGCTTCTGTCTGCGAGAGCCTGTCTCCAGCTGGGCTTGGAAGAGCAGGAGGGCTCCGAGCAGGATTACAGGATGGAAGCAGGTATGCTTCCAGGCATGAACAAAATAGATCATCTCTCTGATGAGACTGTGATCCAGGAGTCTGGAAAGATGCAGTTCCTTGTGGGGCTGCTGGAACGGCTGAGAGAAGAGGGACACCGAACCCTGGTGTTCTCACAGTCGAGGAAGATGCTGGATATCATAGAGCTCGTTCTGTCTCGCCGACAATTCCAGATCCTGCGCATCGATGGCACGGTGACCCACCTGACGGAGCGGGAGAGGCGCATCAACGCCTTCCAGAGCAACACGGACTACTCTGTCTTCCTGCTCACCACGCAGGTTGGGGGTGTTGGCATAACCTTGACAGCAGCCAGCCGAGTGGTGATCTTTGATCCCAGCTGGAATCCAGCAACTGATGCTCAGGCTGTGGACAGAGCTTACAGGATTGGGCAAAAAGAGAACGTAGTGATTTACAGACTGATCACCTGCGGCACCGTGGAAGAGAAGATATACAGGCGGCAGGTATTCAAGGACTCGTTAATCAGACAGACCACCGGTGACAAAAAGAACCCATTCCGTTATTTCTCCAAACAGGAACTAAGGGAGCTGTTCACGCTGGAAGATACTCGGACGTCTGCGACTCAGATCCAGCTGCAGTCCCTGCACGCCATGCAAAGGAAGTCTGATCTGCAGCTGGATGAACACCTTGCTTACCTGCATTCCCTGGCAATGTTTGGCATTTCCGACCACGACCTGATCTACACAAAGGAGATGGCTCACGAGGAGCAGGTGGAGAGTGAGGAAGCTCATCAGTACATCCAGCGGAGGGTACAGAAAGCCCACGAGCTGGTCCAGCTGGAGTCCCAGCTCAGAGATCAGAGGATGGAGGGGATGAGAAATGCTTGTGAAGAGATGTGGCGAAGACCATCGGGATCAGTTTCCGGGCCTAAGAAGTTGTCTCCAGGGTTGAATGACAAAAATCACTTTGTTTCACCACCAGTAGCTGCTGCACATGAAAAAGACAAAGCAATTGATCTTACAGAGGATGAGGAGGCCCAGGTGCTCGATGTCAGCTCCAAAATGACAACTCTGACTCTTGCTGACTGGGATGAAGAGAAACTGGTACAAGATGTATCCAGTATGGAGACAAAAGTGCTCGATACCAGCAAGACAGCAGAACAATCTGGTATACAAGAATCTGAGCAAAATCCTGAATCTAGCATTACACCATCATCCCCTGCACTCGAGAAAGAGAGTCAAAGCCCCCAAGAGAAACAGCATTCACAGGTACATTCAGACAGCTTGGCCAAGGCAAGGAATGACTTGTCTGGGCATTGTCACAATCCCTCCAAGTCTGGCATGGCTGACGATCCTAAAAGGGATGCAGAACTGTCAGTTCAGGTACTTGACCCACACACTCCCCTGGGGACGGAGCGGAACAATGTTCCTGAGCCAGCTTCTGCTTCTGCAGTGCTGAGTTTATCAAATGTTACACCAGAAATCGATGCTGAGCTCTACAAGTCTCACGTGTTGGAACACAGCTTGGAGGGTACATCTGCTCCTTCTCTCCAGGATCAAGTTGACTTCAATCTGGTTCTGGAAGAATCTGAAGAGGAATGGCAGGATGCCTCAAATGGAGAAGGATCAGTGGAACACCCTGAGAAGGAGAGCATACAACTCCAGGCAGAAAGCTTGTGTAAATCTCCAGACAAAGAATCTCCAACCAAAACTTGGCCAAGTGAGACCAGTAGCCACGGCAAATGCTCTCCCACAGCTGAGGAAGAGCCAAATGCCTTTCTGCAAGGGAGTGAAGCATCGGAGGAAAGCAGTGGTCTCTTTACTTTTGGTAGGAAGAAACGCTTAAACAGAATTGCTTCAGACAGTGAGAGTGAAGATCAGCCTGAACAAGTGCCCTCCTCTCCCTCGGACAGCGCTTGGCACCGAGTTCCAGAAGGAATTAGCGCTTCCACCCCTAAATATGACACCAGTAGAGCTAAAGGCATCTTTTCTCCCCAACTAAATAACAGTGGTAACAGGTCTAACGCTTCCAGACACTCGTTCATCAGCAGGTTGGTAGATGAGGTGGAGGACATTGGCGAAATCATGGGAACCACTGATGAGGAAGATGATGATGACAGTGATGAGGAGCAAGACAGGTTTGTGGAAGAAGAAGCTGAGGAGTGCACTGGGGAATCTGCTGAGACTGAAGAAGAACCTACTGGAGAAACCCTTGATACAAGTGAAGGGTCCTCCCACACAGACAGTGTGGAATCTGAGCAGTCCGAGGCAGAGGAGACGGAGTCATCTCAGGAGGAATCCACGGGTGACGCTGAGCTCCAGTCGGGTGAGCAGATTGACTGCTTCACCCAGGAAAGCAGGTCTGAAAAAGGCATTGGGCAGAGCTCCTCTCCTGCTGCAGGAGATTACGACACTTTGGTGCACAGTGGGAAGAAACTTCAGAATGATGGAAAACTCCAGGAGGCGTTGGACTGCTTCCTGCAAGCTCTTGACATAAAAAGTGGAGATCCTGAAGTTATGCTTCTGACCCTGAACTTGTACAGACAGCTGGCCCAGAAGTGACATGTGTGGCTCTGTGAAGACAGTCTGGCTGCTCCTCGTTCCCGTGTGTCTGCACCACGGCCCCGGGATCCCTGAGTCAGCTCCAGGCTGGTGGCTGCTGTATACTGAGCAAATTCAGCACCTCCTGCTTGAGGAAACAGTCCAAACATCCAGGTGTTGGATGCTGGGGAGGGAACTTCACTGTGGAGTCAGCTCACAAAGGTGAAAATGGTTCATGTTCCTGTCTGATTATTTAATAAAAAAAAAGGTATTGTTGATGTCTAAACCCCTCTCCATGCTGGCAGCCCTGGCTTCACCTTTCTACCCTCCAGGTTCTGTCGCTCCTCTCCCCTGAGAAGATGGGGACAGTGCAGTCCCACAGTCACTGTACAGCCCAGCCTTGGGCTGCTGTGGTTCCTCCCTCCTTCTGGGTTTTAAATAAGCCAGTTTGGGTGCCTGAAGGTCACCCACCATTTGGGTGAGCTGAATGCTGGTGCAAAGGAGACTCCTGCAGCCTGGGTGTAAGATGGTTTGAGAATGGATTGGCTGTGGAAAAGTTAAAAGATTTAAAAGATGTCTGCTGCTCTAATTTCTCCAAACAGTGGAGGAAGCAGAGCAGTGGAGACCAGCACAGCATCTGCCTGGCACCAGCTGTAACAGCCAGTGCAGGAGCCCTTCTGAGCCCCCTGCCAGGTGTGTGCATGGGGGGCTGTGGGGCTGGAACACAATTAGACCTTGACTGCTGCAAAGTGCTGAAAGCTTCAAACCCTTTGGTGTTGCTGGAGGAGCCAAGGACTTCAAAGGAGGCTCTAGGCTGGCCTTATTTGTCCCCCTCCCAGCTCCCACTCCCCTTTCCCTCTGTCTGGACAGTGAAGCCTGAGGTACCAGCAGCATATACTGGGTTTAACTACTTTTTCTGCTAAGGAAATCCTGTAACCCTCTCCCCACACACAGCTGAGCTCTGTTACATTAAGTATTTCTCTCAGGTCCTGGAGGCAGGATGAAGCTACGAAGAGGGTTTGTAGTTCATAGAATGGTTTGGGTTGGGAGGGACCTTAAAGACCTTCCAGTTCCAACACTTGCCACAAGCAGGGACTCCTTCCACTAGACCAGGTTGCTCCAAGCCTGGCCTTGAAACACTTCCATGGATGGGGCAGCCACAGTTTCTCTGGGTGACCTGTGCCAATGTTTGATCACCCTCACAGGGAAGGATTTCTTCCCAATATCCCTTCTAACCCTGCCCTCTGTCAGCCTGAATCCATTACTCCTTATCCTATCATTCCAGTTCTGGGTAAAGAGCCCCTTCAGATACTGAAATGGGCTACGAGGTGTCCATACAACCTTCCCCAGGCTGAACAGCCCCAACTCTCTCGGCCTTTCATCACAGGGAGATGCTCCAGTCCTTATCAACTTCACGGCCTCTTCTAGACTTGCTCCAACAGTTCCATGTCATTCTTATATTGGGGGCCCCTGAACTGTGTGCAGGACCCTAGGTGGGGTCTCAGGAGTGCAGAGTAGAGGGGGAGAATCCCCTCCCTCACGTGCTGCCCACGAATGCCCTGTTCCAGACAGGAACATTCCTCTGGATGTAGCCCACGACATGGGTGGTTTCTGGGCTGAGAGCGCTCACTGCTGGCTCATGGGGAGTTTTTCATTAACCATCATTGCCAAGCCCTTCTCCCAGGGCTGTTCTCAATCCCTTCTCTGCCCAATCTGCAGCTGTGCCTGTGAATGCCCTGACTCAGGCGCAGGACCTTGTACTTTTCATGTGGTCCCACCTCTCCAGCCTGTCCAGGACCCTCTGGATCCATCCTTCCCTTCCAGTGTGTGACCACACCACACAGCTCAGTGTTGTCAGCAAACTGGCTGAGAGTGCTCCATCCCACAAACCAGCAGCTCAAAAGCTCCTGGTTCTGGCTCTGAGTGACTCTGCACCCCCACCCTGCCCCTCACCAACACAGCCCCAGTCTGGTGTGCTCATCACTGGGACTGACTCCTGCCAGTCTCAGCTGGTGACAGCACAGCAGCAGATCTGGATGTTTCCTTGTGCCATGGCACGCTGCCTTCTGCAATGCCCCACCGCAGCACAGGACTCCACACCTGGCTGAGCTGTGCAGTTTGGGAGAGGAGCTCTTTGTACTCGGAACCACAGCAAACACGGACCTAATTCTGCTGGTGCAGTTGTGCCAACATGCTTTTGCCAAAAGAGAGAACAGAGCTCTGGTAGCCTGGAAACAAGTGGTTTATTAATAGAGCACCATTAAATGGGGCAGTGTCTGCTCTGGGCAGCCTGTCTGCCCTCCACAGCAAGCCATTCGTTGGCTTCTCTGAGCTTTCCATACTCAGCAAAACCAACGCCCTGAAAAGGGAGGGAAGAGAAGGTTTCACCTCACCTCTTCCTCCTGTGGAATCTCGGGAATGGCCTTTTGTTCTTTGATGTTTCCTCATCTCCAAGCTCTGTGCATGGTGCTCACCTGTAAACAAAGCTGGTGCCTGTTGCTGGCGCCATGGCTGGTTTGGGGGCTCTGTGGGCAGGAAGGGGATCACGGCTCTGGGATGGATTCCTGAGATGGCAGGAACCTGCTGGGCTGCTTCACCTGCACACCCCACAGCACAGGGGAGCGCAGGAAGTGGCACACAAGCGTTTAGTGGCTTTTTGCTTATTCAGACCTGAGTTATCCAATTTCTTCCCCCAGCTCTGAGTGGGCAAGGTGGAGCTATAGGAAGAGGTGAGTCTGTGCTCAGGAGAGCTCTTCCTTCCCTCCTGCCCCCAGCTCCCTTCCCTGCCTGGCCTGACCCAGCTGCAGTGTTACCCACCCTTCACTGAAGGGACTGTCCTGCAGCCCCGGAGCACAGCTGCACCACAGGAGCTGTCTGCACCCTCCTGGGGAGGATGGAGATGGAGACCAAGCCCTGGGGACCCCTCTGTCCCTTTCTGTTTGCAGATTAAAAAGCCTGGGCACCTCATTCTGCTGAGAGACCATTATCTCCACAGAAGGAGAAGCAAGAGGCTGGCCTGCCAGGCAACAGGGGCTTCAGTATCTGTAAAAGGCTCTTGTTTCACCCTTCCCAGGGACACTTTACCTCTCTAGGCAGGGCCCTGCTCTGCCAGCACAGTGGGCAGGGACAGCCAGCTGCCTCCAGACATGTTGCTGGTTGTGCCCGACTTGCTCCAAGGCCAAGGTGTCTGGGACTCAGGATTCAAGCAGTCAACAAGGTCATCATGATCATTCATGTTTTATTTTCTGCCTTCCACCATGATAATGTGGTATCCAAACTTGGTCTTGACGGGAGGGTCTGTGTACACGGGCTTGTCCATGCTGCTCACAGGCAGGGCAAACGCTGCCTCCTGGAATGGTCCCACCATGGAGCCTCTGGTCATCCAGCCCAGGTCTCCCTGCAGGAAGGGACCGTCGGGGTTAAGCTTTGAGATTCAGTGCAGGGAGGGTGGGTGATGCGGCCGTGGGGCGGGTCCGTGCTGACAGCGGTGAGGAGCAGGCCCAGGCTCCCGCAGGCGCTGCCCGGCCCCACTGCCCCGTCCCGGGTGCAGCACTCACCCCTTGCCTGGCCTTGTCCTCGCTGTACTGTGCCGCCACCTCGCTAAAGCGCTGCCCGGCCTTCAGCTTCTCCATGGCCTCCATGGCCCGGCCGTGCTTCTCGCACAGGATGTGCCGAACCTGGAGAGAGGGCAGCGGGGCTGTGGCGAGCGGGGCCGGCGGGCGGGACGAGCCTCCAGGCGCGGGGGCGGAGCGGAGAACCCGTACCCCGCCTGGCCCCCGCCGCCCCCCGCGCTCACCTTGACGGCACTGCCGCCTCCCTTCGGGCCCTGTGCTTTGCCCTCGCTGCTGCCGCCGCCGCTGTCGCCGCCTGTGAACCGAGCACCCTGAGACCGGCCCGGTCCCCGCTGCCCCTGCCGGGCTCTGAGACCGGCTCGGCCCCCACCGCCCCCGGTCCCCCGCCCGGCCGGTGCCGGTGCCGCCCCCGGGTCCCCGCCGGCCAGTCCCGGTCCCGGTGCCGCCCAGCCCCGCTCACCCTTCCCGGCTTTGCCTTTCCCCTTCGGAGCCATCTTGCCGCCGTAAGGCCCCGAGCTGCCCGCGCCGCGCCGGGCGGGGGCCGCCCCTGCCCCGCCCCGAGGCCCCCGGCTGCCCGCGCCGCGCCGGGATGGAGCCGCCGCGCGGGGCCGCGACGGGCGGGGGCTGCGGGACAGGGGGCTGCGGGACACGGGGCTGTCGGACACGGGGCTGCGGGACACGGGGCTGCGGGACACGGGGCTGTGCCCGCCCGGCGGGGGCTGTCGGACACGGGGCTGTCGGACACGGGGCTGCGGGACACGGGGCTGCGCCCGCCCGGCGGGGGCTGCAGCCGCCCGGCGCACAGAGCTGCGCTCGGCATCCACTGCCGTACCCAGCGCCCGCCCAGGGCTGTCCCCCACACTCTAGGCTATCCCTCTCATCCACCCCACCTGACCCAGGTGCCAAGTCCACTCCCAGTCCACCCCTCCCCACTTCAGTCCTGCCCCCGGCCTGTAGCCAGTGCCCGGCGCTGCCCCCAGCTGCCCCCCGGGCTGTCCCTGTCCCTCTCCCTGTCCCTCTCCCTCCCACCCATCCCACCCGCCCCCAGGACGCCAAGTCCACCCTCAGCCCCTCACACCATCCCCGGCCCGCGCTCCGGCCTGTGCCCAGTGCCCAGCCTGGGCTGTCCCTGGCCCCTCGGTGTCCCTGTGCCTCCCCCAGAGCCGCCGGGCCGCGGCTGATGGGGCCGGGCTCCCCCGGAGCCACCCGGGGGTGTCAGGGCGTGCCCACCTCCCCAGCGCCGGTCCCTCGGCAGCCCACAGAAGCACAGGCACAGGCGGGCAGCAGGGAGCACTTTACCAAGCTGGCGAGATAAAAAGTACAACATTCCGTAGTTGGCACCTTGGCGGCCCCCACCCCGGGCAGGGCTGTCCTGCCGGCCGCGCCCCTCCCGGGACCCCGCTGCCCTCCCAGCGGAACAGCCGCAGCCAGAGCGAGCAGGGAGCGAGCGGCCAGGGACGAGCACTGAGCCAGGAAGAGCCTCAGGAAGAGCCCCAGGAAGAGCATGTTCCTCCAGCCAGGGAAATTAGGATCTCCATCCCATGGCCAATCTCCATTCCGATCTCCATTCCACGGCCAGTCTCTGTCCCACAGTTGACCTCTGGCCCACTTGGACGTTCCCCCCCGGCAGCACGGCCACTCCAGCTGCCAGTGGTGCTGGGGGTGTTGCAGGGGGGTCCCTGCCCCGTGCTTGCCCCCAGCCCCCTTTGCCGGCTCTGTCCCTGGTTTCCTGAGCAGTCATGTGCAAAATGTACCCGTCCCCAGAGCTTCCCAAGATGTGCCCTGGCCCCATCCCGCACCAGCACTCTGCCACTGGCTGGGGCTGCAGGATGGGGTGAAATGTGGACATTCATTAGAGCTATTTTTTTGTCCTTTTTTTTTTTTTTCCTGAGTTTCTCAGCCTGGCTCTTAATTACAGGCTTAAATCTGCAGCCCTGGGAGAGGAAAGGGAGAGATGGGCGAGTACCAGGAGGGAGGAGGAGAGGAGAACCAACTGAAGCCTCAGTGCGATTAGATCCAGAGTGGGGGCAAGGAAGGGGAGGTGTTTGCCCGGGCTGTGCTCCCCGGGGATGCTCCTAGTGGGGCAAAGACCCCGTGGTGCCCTGCTGCTGCCTGGACCCACTGCACCGCTCCGTCCCAGCGCAGGAGGGCTGGAGTGAGTGGAAATACATCAAGAAATAAAGCGGAAATTTCCCTAACACCCTGTTTCCTTGTCAGCCGCGGCTGGCCCTTCCTGTTTCTCTGGGCACATGGCCGTGCTCCTGCTTGTAGCTCTGTGTTTCCTCCCTGCCCTGCCCTGGAGCCCCGCACCATGGCCTCTGTTACTGGCAGCTGGGGCCCCCATGCTGGAGCCAAGCCAGGAAGAGGCAGCTGCAGGTGAGGGGGACAAATCCCACCCAGGGACGTGCAAACCCTCCTCCATGGCCCCGTGCACGTGCCCTGATGGCACGTGTCCCACTCGGCCTTGCTCAGCTCCCTGGTGGCCAGTGGGCACGGGTGAGTGGTGGGCAACCCGGGGGGGACCCCAGGAGTCACCAGGGAGGTGGCTCAGGTGATATTCATCTGGATTCCAGCCACCATCTCGGTAGCATCCCAGGGCCTCCGGTGGCCGGGGCAGCAGGAGAAGTTGTCGCAGCGTCCGTCCGGGAGATGCAGGAGGCAGAGCTGGGGACGAGCTTCCTTCCCATGGCACAGCACCCCCATCGCCCCGGGCGGCAGCGGGGTGCAGGACCCCCGGTGCAGGGGCTGGCGGGGAGTGGGGTGGCTGCTGGACCCCCTGTGCAGTGAGGCCAGGGCCGCTGGCAGGGGAGGTGACCCCGGGGTTTGTTTTTGGACTGAGAGCTGAGGAGCTCCAAAATGCAGCATTTTGGGGGCTTTCAAGGGGTGGGGGTTTTGCTTGAGGTGGTGGCGCTGGCTGCGGACGCCGGGTGCCAGTTCCCCGTGTGACAGGGAGGATGCTCAGGGCAACGACAGGGAACCTCCTGTGACTCTTCGAAAGCAACCGCAGATCCAGCCAAACCCCTGGCGTCTTCCCAAAGTGCATCTCTGTGTGTCCAGCTGAATTCATCCAAGGGACCTCTGCATGGGAAACTCAAGGTACAATGTCAAAGGGAAGAGAATCAAACATCACCACCACTGTGCATTAGAAAAGCTGTTTAAAGTACCACATGCCGAAGGGACCAAAGAGTCTCAAGCTGCTTTGCTGCGGGCATGGGACAACACCTAGGGCTGTGATTCTGTTCTGCTTCCTGGGCAGGCGCCTTCAATCCCTGAACGGGCTCAGCCAGGGCCAGTCCCAGCCGCTTCCCCCGTGGGAAGGGCCCAGAGTCATGAGGGCTTGGGCTCCAGCCACTGCCTCTCTGCCAGCAGCTCTCCAAGTAAGGAACAAAAGCAGAAGAACCCCCCAGCAGGACACAGGGGCTCCCCAGCAGCCAGGACAGCCCTTTGCAGCAGCGCTCCCTCTGCAGCCATCGCCACCCCTCCGGCTGGAGGGCCCCTGCATGGTCAGGGCTGGCTTTTGGGGCTGTTTGCACCGTCCAGCTCAGGGGCAAACTCTGTGATGACCCTCCGGGCCAGCGGGTTCGTGGTCTTGAGCAGTTCAGCGGCAGATGGCCGAGTACCAGGGCTGGTTTTGCTGCTCTTCTTCTGGAGCAGGGCTTTAAAATCCTCATTCCTGCTGGAAGACTTCCCACTGCTGCCTGCTGCTGCCAGGGACTCGCCAGCTGAGGAGCCTGAAGTCTTTACAGGTGAGTGGGCGGTGGGTCGGCTGCTGAAGGTGTCACCAGGCTCTTTCCGCCCCAAGACCTTCCTCTTCGACCTAGGCAACAAAGGGACACGGGTGGGAGTAGCCTGGGGGTGGGATGAGGCCCCAGAGCGAGGGGCACAGCAGTGCCCATCCTGCTCTGCTGGAGCAAGGTGACAACACGAGCATGGCAGGTGGTGCTCCTGGAAGGTGGGACTAATCTGGACCCTCCCTGCTGGTGGCCTAGTCTGGCTGCACTGCACTCAAGGCAGCAGCAACCGGGCTGTCCCCAAGGATGAACATTGGCCCCAGTATGGAAAACGGAGGTGTCGTGGTGGGGGGACACAACACCCGGTGCTGTGACAGTGGTGGGACACAGTGGGCACAAGGGCTATGCCCTCCAGTGCCTGCACCAGCCTTACCTGTGGATCACTGTGAAGAGATCCTCCGTGGTGCGGGAGGTCGTGAACACCTCATCGTCCTCCTCCACGATGGACTCGGCCGTTTTGTCGCTGGCAAAGCTCTTCTCCTCCGTGCCAGCCTCTGCTGAGCTGCCTGTGGGCAGGGAGGAGACAGCAGTGAATCCCCTGTGCAGCATGGGGAACCCCTATCCCTGGGGTGATCCCACCACAGGGGTGGGGAGACCCTCACCTTGCTCTGAGGCAGGCTCGCTGGCAGGCGTGGTGCCCACAGCCTTGGGGGACGGCGGATCCTCAGCCTCAGGGTCGCAGCAGGTGGGCTCAGTGTCCAGCGTGATGATGGGGCTGGGGGTGGGTGGCAGGTCCCCCACACCAGCTCCCAGCTGTGCCGGGGCCGGGATGAGCGGCAGGTACAGCACGCTGGGCTTTTTGGGCACTGGCGGCGGCACCTTGGCCTTCCTGCGCTCCCCCTCGGCACCGCTGCGCTCCGGCCGCAGCTCGTCCAGGCTGCCCTGCGAGAGCCGCCGGGGTCCTGCCGGGGTCAGGGACAAGTGGGGCTCCCCCAGACCCCTCCTCAGCTCCCCTCTCCGCAGCACCACGACGACATCCTGTGGCACCCCCTCCTCCTTGGTGGCAGTGCCTGGCGGGGATTTGGGGGACAGGGGACCCTCCTCCCGCAGAACCAGGGGCTTGGGCAGGATGCACGGGGGGCGCCTGGCCAGTGGTGGCTTCTCCGCCACAGGTGGCTTCACTTTCCTCTCCGGCCCTGGGCAGGGGACGCGTGCTGGCTCGTCCATGTGCTCTGGGCCGTCGGTGTTGTCCTCTGGCTCTGAGCGGCTGATGGAGCGGAGGCGGACGGAGCGCAGGTCAGACTGTGTCACCACGGGCATGATGGGTGTGATGGGACTGGTCTTCTGGGCCAGCTTGGTGCCGAAGGTGGAGTCAGAGTGGTGCCGGCTGACCTTCGTCTTCCCCTTCAGGGAGATCTTCAGCCCTGAGAGGTCGAGGTGGGCGGGTGGGGTCAGTGGGAGGTCGAAGGATAGCCTGGCCTTGGGGCTCCTCTCCATGGGGGACGTGGGGGGCAGAGAGGATTTCCTCTCAGGGACCAGTGGCCTCACACGCACCTGGTGCGGGGAGTGCCCGAGGATGGTGGAGGTGGGGATGGTGGAGGTGGGGACGGTGGGGGTTGGGGTCTCTGACTGACTGGAGTACCCGCTGGATGGGGACATCAGGCCCGTGGGCCTGCCTGGAGAGGAGGTCTTGAGGTCTGCCTCGGCTGAGAGCTGGGAGGGCGTTGTGGCCCTGGAGACTGAAGGGGACACGAGGGACTCGGAGCTGCCCCGTGTCTTGGCACACTCAACGGCCGTGGTCCCTGTGGTCGTGCTTGAGCCAGAGAGGGACTGGTAGGGATCACTGCCGGCCTTCCAGTCTGTGAGATGCCACTGGTGGGGGGTGGCTGTGCTGTTGGGCTCCCTCCCTGCACTCCCCTGCGGGTCGGCATGCACCAGCCGGTGACCCTGGAGCTCTGGTGGGATGCACAGGCTCTTGGGCCGCTGGTCCTTGGGCAGTGCCGCACTGAGCCCCACGTCACCGTCCTGCCCCTCTTTGATCAGCGAGACGCTGCGTGTGGGTGGCGAGGGCTTCTTCTTGGCCTTCTTCAGGGAGATGCTCTTGGAGCGCCGCCGCCGCTGCCCCTCAGGCTCCAGCCCCAGGGAGATGTTGTCAGTGCTGGTGCTGCCCTCGGAGCTGGCGCTGGGGTAGCTCAGGGCGTAGTTGGCGCTGCCCCGCCGGGTCTCGGTGTATGCGATGTCCACAGAGCAGAGGGACCCCGAGTCAGTGGGCACCGACAGTGACCGCTCACGGAACCGGCACCCTGCCCGCTCCACCTCCAGCTGCACCGGCCCTGCCGCTGGCTCCGGCTCCTCTCGGCTTCCCGGCAAGAAATTCCCCTTGGCTTCCTGGACGCACCCGGAGCTGGGGGGGGAAGCAGGCACTGGGCCGGAGAAGAAGCTGGGCCCGTTGCTGCCCATGTGCTCTTCTGCGGCGATGAAGAAGGAGGTGGAGGCGGCGGGTGAACCTGGGCTGGGCGACGGGATGGAGCCGCCTGGGGAGGTGCAGGTGGGCCCCTTGCCTGGGCCAGTGGTGTGGTGGGGGGGGCTCCCATAACCCAGGGCACTCCAGGGCGGGGGAAAAGGGGTGCCCTGTGTCCCATTGCAGGCACTGGCACAGGGGTTGGCTGCCCCATCCATGGCAGCAAGTGGCTGGCAGCAGCGGGCCCCGAGGTCACTGAAGGTCTTCCTCAGCGGGGCCGAGAGGGGCTGGCGAGGGCCAATCTCCTGGGGCGTTGTCCCCCCACTCGTGGTCTCAGGCACGAAGCTGCAGGACAGGGACTCAACGATGGGCGTGTGTGTGCTGGACGTGGGGCCGTTGGCGCTGCCTGCGGGGAGAGACACAGCCTGCTGAGCACCATCCTGCCTCACTCACAGGGACACGGCCCTGCCCCGCACGCCGTCCCAGCCCGTGGCCAGTCCTGAGGCTGTACCTCTGCCCAGGCATAAAATGTGGATTTGTTGGCTGGAATGTGCCATGGACAAATCAGCAGCCATGGCAGGAGGCTCCATCCATGGGGACATCAGTCCCATGGCAACCAAAGTGTTGCCCTGGTGCTGCTCCATGGGGGGGGACACAGATGGGGATCAGGAGGAGCCAAGTCAGGCACTGCCAGCTGGGACAGGGAGGGACATGGTGGCTCACAGTGCCACCCCATCACAGCCCCTCTGGGATGGGAAAGGAGCCTGGAGCCCTGCGGTGGCTCTCAGTGCCACCTCACCTCAGCACAGCCAGGATGGAGAAGGAACCTGGAGCCCCGCTCTGAGCACCCCCAGCAGACAGGGATGCTCAAGGCCGTGGTGGGCTGAGGTCTGATCGACTCCAAGGGAGGAGCTGTGACAACCAGTTGATGGTCTGACCACTGTCATGGGAAGAAACCTTCCTTCTACCCCGTGAAAACCACCTTGAAGCAGCTGGTGCCGTGGCTTCTCCCCCTGTCCCTACCCGCCTCCACAGACAGGCTGGCTCTGATTTCTCTACACCTTCCATAGGGGACAGCAGGACAGAGCCCCTGAGCCCCAGTGGCTGCTGTTCCCAAGGGTCCAATGCCAGCCTGGAAGCACTCCAGGCACTCTCACACACACACCCTGAGCACTGGCGTGGCCAGCTCACCAGCCCCAGCAAAGACCTGGCCAGGTGTGTGCCCCATGGCCATGGCACCCTGCGACAGGGTCTGCCCACGGGGAAGGTGGGCACAGGGAGCGGTTGGAGCCGAGGCTGGGTGACTCCTGTCTCAGAACCCTGACTCAGGGTGCAGGGGCTGCCCCCGATGCCATGCCAGCCCCAGGCCTGCCCAGTGTCACCAGTGTGCCCAGCACCTCGGTGCCTTGGGAGGGCGCAGAGTCAATGGGGTGCCTGCACCTCCCGCGGGCGGGGCGTCCCCGGGAGCCCATCTGTGCCCGGGCTGGCTGCCAGCCCCAGGATGGCTGTGCCGCCCGTCAGGACAGCTCAGGGGGGTGCCAGCCCTGCCCGGGTGCCGCCTGCGCGGTTCTTGCCGTCACCTTGGTCTCGCAGGGACAGGTTAGGGAATCCAATAATGGTCCGTCTACGCCGCAGGGTGGACTTTGGGTTCATCGCGGTCTCTGTGTTAAACAGGGAGTGACGAGCACTCGCGTGCCTAGCAAAGTGCTGCCCTGTAGCCAAAACAAACAGCGGTACACCGCGGTGCCGGGAGCCGCTGCCGGGGCGGGAGCTCGGTCCCCTCCTCACCCATGTTCTCTGCCTGTCCCCAGCCTGGCATGGTGACACAGGTGGGAGTGTGGGATGGCAGGAGGATGGTGTGAGCCATGTGGGGCAAGCACGGGGGACATGGAGGCATGGTGGGAAATGCTGCAGATGGAGGTGGGATGGATGGAAAGATGCAGAGACCAGCCCTGTGCTGCGTGACAGGCACTGGTCTGTGCTGGTGAGGCCGGACCCCACACTGCTGTGCTGAGTTACACTGGGGACATGTACATGAGCCATGGAGAGGGACCAGTGTGGCCCTGGCACAGCTCTCCATGATGGAGGGAAAGGGCGGACAGACACCTCTGCCCTTCAGAAGGCGCACCTCACCCAGCCAGCAGCCCCAGACTCTGACCAGAGTGTGGCACCTGTGTCTGCAGGGACTGGGCAGGACCGCGCTGCTGGGAGGTGCGGCCCCAAGAGGATGAGCAGATGGACAGACAGGAGGAAGGTGAGACAGGCCGGGTGCACGGCGTGTGGTGAGAGCCCGGGAGACAACAGGCCTGGCTGGCGGGGCATTACACTGGGGATGCGAGACCTGCCAGCAGCATGGCCAGCGGACCAGACACACAAAGCTGCAGATGGCACAAGGGATGGCTGGGAATGATGGACGCCAGCATATCCCTGCTATCCCCTCTCTGCCTCGGTGCCCACCTAATCCACAGGGACACAGCTCGCAGCCACAGCCCCCTCCCACCACCCACCCCTGCCCCAGATGGCTGCTGGGGCACATCTCTGCCTGCATCCCGTGTCCCCCCTCCGCGCCATGGGGTGCTGCCCTACCCGAGACATTGATGGGGACAATGTTGGTCTGGATGGAGCTGGGCTGGTGCCACTGCTTCTCCTCCACGGTGGGCAGGGGGAAGGCCCTGGGCCAGGGGGGCTGCTTGTCCGGGCTGGTGGGGAGGCTCAGGGAGGTGTCAGGGGGCCGAGCACCAAGTGCAGTGCTGCTGGTGCTCTCCTCTTCAGCCTCTCGCTGGCTCGGGGGCTACAGGGAGAAAGGCACATCAGCCACCAAAGGGACAAGGGTGGAACACAAACAGGGACTTGCTGCCCACCCCGCCACCCCAGAACTCACCATAAGCACGAACTCAAGGCGCTTGGCAGGTGGGGGTCGAGGTGACGGCTCAGGGGAGGTGTCGGGGGGCAGGTGTCCAGCAGCGCGGAAGGTCTGCCCGGTGACCCTGCTCTCGGTGTACTGCTCCTCATACTCCTCTGCAAGAAAAACGGCACCTGGGACTCTCCTCCTGCTGCCAGACCCCGGAGCAGGGGACGTGTGAAGGGATGGTGACTATCCCCTCTGGCTGTTCCCAGCCTAGCTGGCCGTCTCTGCTCAGAAGTGGCAGCTCAGAAGGTGAGGAAGGGAGACCCCAAGGAGGGTCTGGGAGAACTGAAGAAGCACAAAGATCCCAGCAGCTGGCCCTGCTCCTCCCGGGGCGCAGTCAGGGGATGTGGTGGGTCTCGCTGGGAAACAGCCCCACTGGGGACAGCCAGGAACTCAGTGTGTCCCCATCCTGCAATTGTTGAGCTAATTAATGCTGGTGGCTGTGGACTGGCGGAAAGCAGTGCTGCTCAGGCTGACTTAATGAGATTACAAGCTGGGGGATGGCTGAGCTGCTGATCTCATCTGATGCCTGAGGAGCATCCGCGCCAGGGCCGCGTGACAGCCTGGGCCAGAGATTGGAAGGAAACAAAAACCACTGGACACGTTGATCCAGTTAGGCAGATCAGTGGCAGGTCCCTGAGGCCCTCGTGAGAACCGTGCTCTGGTGGGGCTCATGGGTGCCCTGGTGGCCCCAGCAGGTGATCCTGGTCCCAGTTGCTTTGGCACCTACAGCAGTGACTTGGGAGCAGAGATCAGTGAGGGGCTACTGGAGGCTGGGATCCCCCAGGACCCAACTCCTGCAGGCTGGTGAGGTCTGAGGAGTGGCTCAGACATGCATGTGGGAGATGAGCTCACAGTCTCAGGGTGATCACCTAGCCAGGGCAGCACCCACCCAACACCCTCACCCAGCCCATCCCAGCCCCTCTCCCTGCTACCTTGCAGCAAGCTCTGGAGGTTGAGCTGGGCCTCCTGGTGCAGCTGCTCCATGCCCGGCGGGCGCCCAGCTGCCAGGAAGACGTTCACGGGTTGCTGCCATGGCAGCTTGGTGGGGGCACCTTTCTTGCTCTCGAGGTCCAGGTTAGAGGTGGCTGCAGGGGGGAGAGAGTGGGGTTAGGGGCAGGTGGGGGGCGGCTTCCCTGCGGGTGCTGCTGTGGGATAACGCTGTGCCAGCACAGCGCTCATCCCACCCCAGCTCTCCAGCAATGCCGGGATGTGGCTGTGTCCCACCCTGGCAGGCTGCTGCCCGCTGGGACCAGCCCTCATCACCGCCACCGCTTTGGGGGCTGGACACTGCCCCTGAGGGCTGCCAAGAAGGGAACTGGCTGAAATTGGGGAAGGAAGCCAGCCCTGCCACCCGTGCCTAACCGCGCCCGGGCGCAGGAAACGCTGCACGCTCTGGTGGAGCAACGTCCTGGCTGCGGAGGAGAAGAAGCTGCAGCTGAAAGGCAGGAGCCAGGGACCCATCGCTCCCATTGCACTGCAGCTCGGGGCTCACATGCCCTGCCCTGGCCTGGACACCCCCAAAGCTCTCCAGGGAAGGAAGCCTCTGTGAGGACTGCTCAGACCCTCTGAAACACCCCGATGGGTGGAAAAGTCCCTGGGAGCAGGATTTGGGCTCAGCAGTGAACTGGCCCTGTGGGGAGCTGAGCGCTGCTCCACAAACAGGCTTTGCCATGGGAACACCGCAGCCCTGGCACCACTGCTCGGAGCGGGTGTGGGTTTGCACCCAGCATGGAGCCGAGGCAGTGCCACTGCTGGCATGCTGCCTCCGAGGGCACCTGCGCCCCAGCAGGCACTGAGCGGGTCTCTGGGAGCTTTACACAGGGATATGGATGACCAGGGGCTCATCCCTGGGGATTCAGGGTCATCCTCCGCTGCACAGTCCTTGTCCCCATCCCCATCAGCTGAGACGCTCTGATTACTGGTGTGGGACAAACACTTCCCCTCTGCCACCTGCAGCGCAGTGCCGGGCCCCAGGACCACACCACTGCCCTGCTGCCAAAGCCTGCTCCGTGCCAGGCCCCAGCGGAGGCAGCAGAAGCAATCCCATTTACCTGGGAAGGGGAGTGGCCCCAAAACAGGTGTGGGACCCCCAGAACAAGCCACATTTCCCTCTGCCCCCAGTGGTCAGGCAGCTGTGGCCCAGCTCATCTGCACTGCATCACGAGCATCCCTCTGCTGCTCATGGTGCCTTCCTGCCCCCAGATGCCCTCCTGCCTACAGTACTCTCGTGCCCCTGGGTGCCCTCATGCCCACCCTTCCCCCAGCTGACAGAGCCCGCACAACGCCCAGCACCCCAAAGCAAGGTGCCATGTCCCCAGCCTAGTTACTTTTATAATTTGTTTCCATAACGACGGGCCTCAACACCGGGTTTTTCCTTTTTTTTTCCCCTTCTTCCTCCTCTAAATAATTTGAGTCGTTTCCATACCAACCAAGAGGTGTTGGGGCGCATGTGTGCATGTGTGTGCCCGTGCACAAGGCACGGCTGGGCATCTCCCCAAAAACCTGACCCACAGTGCCAGGGGCAGAGACCACACCTTCACCTCTGCAGACCCCAGACCCCAACCTGCTGTTTTTGGCGAGGTGGGGGATCCACTGCTGCCGCAGCACTTCTGAGAACACCGCAAGGGTGCACCCCAACTCCTGGCTTGCTGCACCCCCTGCCTGGCTCACACAGCCCCAGCCTTTGGCCTCAGCACAGCTGATGCTCCTCACCTTCTGCCCATATATCCCCCTGCAGCCGCGCCCCACCAAGGACTCGGGGACATCCTGAGCAGCCCCCTGCTGCCCCTGCACCTCTCCAAGCCGCTGCCGCCCTCCCCGGAGCACGGGAGCTCACCTCCGCACCTCGGCCGTGCTGCCGAGCCACCCCGGCACCCACCCTGGGCTCCGACCGCGTGGGCAAACCACAGCACCAGAGCCGGGGCCGCCCTGGGCGCGGCGGAAACGCGGCAGCACCCACGCCCAGCACCCTGCCCTGCAGCGGGGACAGCCTCGGCCAGAAGGGGAACACGCAGCGCCGGGGTCCTCCCCATGGAGCTTCCCCCTCTTCACCGACGCGTGCTCGTTTGGGACTGAGTGACCCAGTGCAGTCCTGCGCCGCTGTGGGCAGTGCTGCAGGCACTGCCGGAGGTGCTGGCAGTGCCGAGGTGCTGGCATTGCCAAGGCGTGGGCATCACGGGTTCCATCTCCCAGCTGGGGAGAAGGGCTGGGGGAAAGAACGGATGAGCCGAGCCATCTCCTGGCACCCAGATGCCCCAGACTTGCACCGCAAGGACAGCACTGTGCCAGAGTGAGCAGCATCCTGAGGCTTTGGCTCCCCGGGAGCAGCCACGCTGAGGCTGTTTTGGGAGCAGTGGCTCTGGGGGTGTTTTGGGAGTAGCACTCACAGCCCAGCGCCACGCTGCAGCTCGGCGACGGGGAGTGAGGAGCCGGCAGTCCCGATTCAGTGCCACTGCTACAGTGCTCCCAAGGCATGGGCAGTATTTGGGAGCAGCCTGATGCAGGCTCAGTACAAGGGCATGTCGGAAGCGTCCACGGAAGCCCAGCTGCCACCCCCATCTGGGGGCACTGGATGCCCCAGCCAAGCAGGAGTGTCCGGCAGGAGGACACAGCAGCTGGCGGGGATAGTGCAGCTGAGCTGAGCCAGTGCCCTTGGCAGCGACCCTCCCACCACACTTATCAGAGACAGGCTCAGAGCACGAAATACCTCTGAGGGGCTCGCACCCCGTGGTGAATGCCTGCGGGAGATGAAAGGCATCCTGGCACAGCGGAGGCAGAGGGACAGCAGAGCCAGAGGGACAGCTCCATCCCACCAACTCCAGCAGTCTCGACCTGAGCCTGGCCAGCCTTGCTGCTGAGGGAAACTGAGGCATGGCTGGTGGGGGTTCACCATGCTCCCTGCTGGCACCAGGCCCCCTCCTGGTCCCAGGGCTTGTGGAGAGGAGCAGGCAGCATCACTGACTCTACCTGCTAATGGACATCTGCTTGGGATGTTCCCAGAGTCAGCACCATCAGCCGCAGCCTATGCTGCAGCCTCAGAGTCCTGCTGAGCGTGAGTCAGTGTCCAGGGTCTTGTGGCCATGGCGGGTACACAAGGACCGAGGCTGAATTCCAGGGAAGTTCACTTGAAGGGGAGCTGAGCTCCACTCTCTCCTGCGGGAAGAGCATCCCTGCAGGACCCCCAGCCCCTCAGCATCTCCTGAGTCACCCCTGCTCCATGCCAGCATCCCTACTCACCCACAGACCAGGCATCCCGAATCCACAGGGAGATATTTGACAGAGCCATCAGAGCTATTTCAATCCAGGCCGAAGCTCCTGTGAGACGATGCCTCTTGCTTGAATTCACCGCCAAACTTCTCCCTCTCAGGCTCGCTCCCCACGCGCAGGAGATGCCGGGGATGCGTCTGGAGCTGCTGGGACCCTCTCTGCCAGCGTGGAGCACTGGCAGCAATGATGTAACGGCAGCAGCAGGCGATGCGCCATCAGCAGAGCAGCCATGGCAACGGGTACGGGCACAACGGCAGCTGCCGCCAGGCCGGAGCGCCGAGCACGCCGGAGGGCGAGGGCAGCAAACCTGGGGCCGAGAATGAACCTGACAGTCCCCCGAGCTCGCTGGCCGGAGCCGTGTGCTGCAGTGCCCGGACCGTGTGCCACCGGCTTCAAGCAAGTGCCGCGGCCTGCCACGGTACCGGACTGCTCACGGCCGGCGCGTGCGGCTTGGTGACATTCCCGTGGTACGGAGCCAGGCGCATGCTGCTCCACAGCAAGTGGAGAGGAAGGGAAAAGAGTACACAGAGGGAGCTGGCAGCGGCCGCACAAACACCTCCTGTCCCAAGCTCACCCCCTGCCGAACCCGACCTGCTGGACCAGCTCCCCGCGGGATGTGGAGCTGCATCCGCGTGCACGGCAGCTCCAGGGCCGGATGCCTGCCCAGGTCTGAATGAAATCCTGAAGTGACACCCTGCTGACACCCTCAGGCCCAGTGCCACAGGGCAGCGGTGCTCACTGAGCAGACCGGCCCCGTGTGCCGCTTGCACACGCTGTGCCTGGGATGAGCCCTCACTGCGAAAGCCAAGAGACTGTGCCCTGTCCAAACCTGACCCTCTCCAGGTCACCTCCCACTGTCACATGTCTGGTGGCACAGCTCCAAGCCCCCAGTGAGGCAGGGCCACCTGCACAGGTGTCTGACCTGCTGGTGGTTGAGGCCAGAGGGCTGGAAGCCTTTCAGAGGTGCCATGCCCAGACCCCAGCTTGGCCATGCCAGGACCCTGGTACAGCACAGCCCTGTGCTCCCACACAGGTGCCCAGCAGGACCACAGGCACAGAGAAATGACACTGTCTCGACACACCAGATCTGCCAGAGGCTTTCGGCTCTTCCAAGCTCTGTTTAACAAGGAATCAGCCAATTTTTGTACTGATGGGGGACAAGGGCACTGCAGAAGTTGCTGGCAGGGTGGATTTGGCAGCTGTGGGGGTCCCTCAGTTCATGGAGAGAGGGCTGGATTATGTGAGAGGTTTCTATGAAAACCACTAGCAGCAAACCATTCAATAATGTCCCTGTCCATCGGCAGGACTCAGAGTTGCAGTGTGCAAGGACATTCGGTCCTGGCAGTGTGATGGGCCCCAGTCAGGGAGTTTTGGTAGAGAGGAGGTGCGTGTGCTGCAGGATCTGGCTGGCGAGGCTGGCCCAGGAGGAGCCCAGTGTGCCATTTGCCCATGCTGTGGGGATGGGAACCACCTGCGGCCACACTGGCAGCGGGGCTTGGCCCGGGACCACACCAGCCAAGGTGGACGCAGGCTGCTCCCTGACAACGGGCTCAGACCCACTGCTCCCGGGGCCGGAGCAGCAGCACTGGGGCAGGCACTGGAGCCCCAGAGTCTGGCTGGACCCAGATTCCCATACCAAGCCCTTCACCATGGGCAGTAGGACCAGCACCCAGAGCCCTCCCCCAGCCCTGCCGAGGCTCCCTGGCAGCCTCCTCATACTCCAACCCTTACTCTCCCGTGCTTCCCAGCAAAACTCCAGGCACAAATCTTTCCTGAGAGCTTCAGGAAGCCTGGCATGGCAACCTGTCAGCCCCAGCCGGCCCTGGCAGCCCACCATTGCCGCGCCATGGCCGAAGGAACCACTGGGCACAGGGTGGCCATGGCTGGCTGCCCACCAGCCATCCCACGGTGACATCCCCAGCCTGGCTGGGACTGTTCGGTGGCACACGGAAGCCCAGGCAGTGCTCACCACTCTGCCCAGTGTCAGCTGCCTGTGCCAGAGGCTGCTTCCAGAGGGGTCCTTCCAGGAAAGCACGGCTTCCCCTGTGCCCGGCTGGTTTTACACTCCGCGGGGCCGGGACAATGTGAGGAAGTCGCCTGAGAGGGGAATGCGGCCAGAGGCCCTGGGACAAAGGGGCCTGAGACCTGAAATCAGCTACAGCAGGAGCGAGAGCAGTGACAACAGCAAGGGTCCTGGGTGTCTGTGATGCCTGTGTCGACCCATGGTCCGTGGTCCCACGGTCCTCCCTCTTGCTGCCACCAGCACATGGAAGCTGCCAGGAGGGCACCGTAGCACCAGGACAGGCAGGATCTGTCCCTGCAGCACTGATGAGTGGTCAGTGGGACACATGGGCTGGGAGTCTCTGTCTTTCTCTTGCTTTGTCAAGAGCAAGGATACCCCACCAGGCTGGGGCATGGCAGAAGGATTTAAAAGGGACAGGGACACTCCACAGCTCAGGTCAGGCTGGGAAGGGTGGGACAAGACTGGTACTGCTGGAAGGCACTGGCCCTGGGGCTATTGCATGGCCTCCAGAGGGTCTGTGCCCAGCAGCTGCCCCCAGCCCAGGGTCCTGCCCTGCAGAGTGAGCAGTGCCTGCAGATCCCACCGCCCCCACTGCCCGCCCCAGCCCTGCCCTGCTGCCTGGCTTACCTGCCCGGTGCCAGGGTGCCAGGAGCCACTCCACCTTGGCCATGGCTGTGAGTGCTGAGGGAGGCCGCTCACTCCAGCCACCCAGGAGCTCCTGCCTCAAACCAGGCCGAGAGCACTGAGCTTCCCTGTCCTTGCTGCCTCCAGCTCCAGCGGGGAGAGGAAGCGACCAGGAACTGGCTGTTTGAGTCAGTGCCACAGCCCATTGTCCTAGCCCCGGCCCCTCTTCCTTCCCTGGGGAAGGATGGTGGAGCGACTGTGGCTCTGCATAGCCCGTCCCACATCCACCCGCCCTCACGGCGGATCGCCCAGGGATGCACCTCCCTCTCTGTGCAGCACCTGGAGAGGGATGCTATCGCCAGGACAGGCTGGACTCCCTGAGCTGGACAGGATCACGGAACCTACACATCCCCCAGCTGTGGCTGAAGCACCATCTGAGAGTGCTGGGCGACCTGGGGGGACACAGCACATGGGGGCTCGTCCTCCCAGCAGAGCACGGCCATTCCTGCACGGAGCAATCGGACAAGAATCCTCATGGGGAAACCAGCGCCTGCAGCCTGTTGCTGTCCCCGGCCTGGCTGAGCCACTGCCCGCCAGCTCCCCAGCCCTTACAGCTAACAAACCAGGGGCCCTTCTGCACCCCCTGGCTCGGACCTGGGAGCTGCCAGAGCTCCCAGAGCTTTGTCTCACTTCAGCTCCTTCCAACGCCTGGAGCAAAGGCTCCTCAGGGAGCACTTTCCCAGTGCCCCGGGGCTTTGTAAAGCTGAGCTGGCTTCTCCCAGAGGATGGAGGCTCCTGGGAGCCAGGGCTGCAGCAGAGCTGAGAATGCTGCCCCAAGCCCGGGCTTCATTCAGGGAGCGGCTTTGGGGCCCTGGGGGCAGCACGTGGAGCACATGCCTTGCCGGGGGCTGGGCTTGCCACCCATCCACCCCATGCCAGGCACCCAGCGATGCTGCAGACCCAAACGACGGGATGGGTGAAGGATGGCGAATACCAGCATTTTCCCCTGGCAACCCAGACACATGGCTCCGATGGACAGGGGCACAAGGGCAAAGTACACCTTCCCCCATGGCCAGTGCTTCCTCTGGGACCCGTCTTGCAGCTGTAGTGCCAGTGAAGAGAGATGCAGTAACCGGAGACCTCCCAGTCCACCAGACCACCAGGCAGAGACCTGAAAAGTCATCACAGCTGTGCCAGCAGCCCACAAAGATGCTGCCTGCTCTGAGGGGCCGCTCCAAACATCACCACACACACAAGCCAGGGGCTGGGGCTCGTCCCACTCGGCTCCTCTGGCATGTGATGAAGGAGTGCAGGCGGCTGCGAGCCCCCCACCAGTGCCACAGGAGCCAAAGAGACGTGTACTGGCCAAGAGGACAGAGCAAGGGGTCACTTGCTCCAGATCAATGCAGCCATTCCCAGCCTGATGGGCCACAAAGAAAGCCGGATCCTGGACCCCAGATGCAGTGTAAGACCCTTCTGCACGCTCCCCATGCAGGGGGCAGAAGGCTGACCCTGCCTGAGGTGAGACAAGGTGCGTCCCACTATGGCAGGTCCCTGCCCTGCTAGCACATCCCACCCCACCAGCAACCCACAACCACCACAGAGCTGCTCCTTATGGAGCCCCAGCTCCCTCCCCTTGGCAGATAAGCTCCAGCCTGGACCTGCTGCCACCTCTCTGCATGGAAGCCTGTGCGCAACTGCTCAGGAATGCCCAGGCACCGAGCTTCCGGCAGCCCTGTGAGTGTCCAAATATTTGCTCGAGCTTTACACCCAAGACGAGTTTTGGGCTATGCAGTGCCAAATCCCACTCCTCCCTGCCCCCAGCAGCCAGATGCAGGTCTCCTCAGGGAGACCAGGCACCAGAGGGAGATCTGATGGAGATCTCCAGTCTGGCAGGGAGCTGTGACCTGTGCCTCATGACAGAGATGAGCCTGGCCCCACAATCCCCCTTGGGCCCTTCCTGCAGCTCCAAGAATTCCTTTGACAGTCCAGAAGTGTGATTAGTTCTCTCCTCTGAGTGACACCAGGTGGAAGAGGCAGGCAGGGAGCAGAGCAGCATCCAATGGTCTGGGCACTGCTCATCTTCCATGCCTGCAGATGGGAGCCGAGGGCACTGTGCTGGGTAGTGGCCAGCACAGCATCCCTCATCCCTGATGACCTGCAGGGCAGCATCCTGCGGGCTGGGGACTGCCTGCCTCCCAGGAAGGAACGGGCCAGCATCCCATGGTCCCTCTGAGTCTTGCAGTCCAATCACTGCCCACTTCCCATGCCCCGCAGAGGGGAGCCAAGGGTGATGTGGTGGATACCGAGCAGCCCCATATCCCACACCCCTGTGACCCGCAGCTCAGCATCTCTCCTGGTCCCCTCCTGTGCAACTCAAAGTTCTTGTGCCCCATTTCAGTGCTTTGCACCCACCGCTAAACAGCGGTTGCAAAATTAGACAGCACCAGGCTGTGCTGCCACCCTCTCTGCCCACTGATTATTAAGCTGTGACAGTCATTTGGGCTGTGACAAGCAGTCCCCATTCTCCTGCAGTTTCTAAGCAATCTTCCCGAGGTCTCTCCCAGGGCTGGCAGCTCCCTGATGCTGCCCACACTGCTGTGTCCCGCTCCCAAGCCAGCAGGCAGGGAAAGGGCAGCAGGAGCTGCGGCCAGCAGAGCCCAGCATGCTGCACTCTGGGACTCCGGGGCTCCGGCGGGCCTGGCACCAGAGTTGTGGCAGACCCCGGCTCCTGGCTCTTCTGGCATTCCCAGGAGCTGGGTTGGAAGAAGAGCTGGAGCCCTTGGGAAGGTTGCTGAACTGCCTGGACCAGCTACGTGGGGACAAAGGAGTGACCAGACAGGTCCCGCTTGTCTGACCCGGCTTCCTCAGAGGGCACCTGCCCTCACTGCCCGCTCCCAGCCCCAAGTGAGTCCTCTGCTCCCTCTGCTCCCTCTGCTCCCCCTCAAACAGCTCCCTGCAGAGCTGCAGGGCTGTCCGCCTCCCCGAGATTGTTTGTGGTACAGAGCCCCCAGACACCCACCACCACTGCGGTGTGTGGGAGAAGGGAGCTGGGCTGCGGGGGCTACACCGGCACTGGGCTCCTGCCTGGGTGGGCCCAGCTCCAGGGAGAGCAACTACAGGGGCTCCCCACTGCCGGTGCTGGCTCCCCACACCTTGGGGCTGCCTCCCCATGCCCAGGGCTGGCTCCCCACACCTTTGGGACGGCTCCCCGTGCCCAGGGCTGGTTCCCTACTGCATGGAGCTGGCTCCCTGTAACCCGGGGCTGGCTCCCCGCAGCTCGGGGTACGGGCCAGCACCTGTCCCACACGCTGGGGGACCGTGGTGGCCCCACTGCCAGCCCCATCCCGCGCCGTCCCCGTCGAGGCCAAGCCTCGGCCGGGGTGACCTCTGCCCGCGTCCTCCAAGCGACCCACCGGGAGCGGGGAGCCAGGAGTGCCGAGCCGCAGCCCGAGCCCAGCCCGAGCCGCCCCCTCCCCGCCGCCGCAGCCGGGGGTCGCGGGGGTGGCGGCGCTCCCGGGGGCGGCGGGGGCGCGGGTTCGGTCCCGCCCCGCCCGGTACCTGTTGCCGAGCGCATCCTGCCCCGCCGCTGGCTGC
>NW_024581134.1:7175298-7233651 GCF_017639235.1 Corvus kubaryi
GCCCAGCCGAGCCGAGCCGAGCCGCGCCGAGCCGAGCCGCGCCGGGCGGCACTGGCACCGGCACCGGCCCCCGCCCCGCCGCCCCCTCGGAGCCGAACGGGCGCCCAATGGCGGCGGCTGCGGGGGCCGGGCGGGGGCGGCGCGGGGATGGGGAATGCCGGGGTGATGGGATGGGGCGGGGGGATCGGGGCTGGGGTGATGGGGTGATGGGGTGATGGGGATGGCGGTACCGGGGCTGGACACCCTCCGGGGAGGTAGAGCTGTGGGGTACCAGGGTGATCGTGGGGCGGTCCCGGGGCTGGGCACCCTCAGACCAATAGTGTGGGGATACCAGGGCTGGACAGCCCCCAGGGTGATGGGATTGGGTCGGGGGCCCTCGGGTTGGGTAGCCCCTGGGGAGTTGTCTGGTTTAGGGATGAGTGGGGGGGGGTCCTGGGGCTGAACAGCCCCCGGAGTGGTGAGGATGAGGTGGTGCCAGGGCTGGGCACCCCTGAGGCCATGGGGCTGCGTGGGAGGTCTGGGGCTGAGCACACCAGGGGTGTTGGGGCTGCGTGGGGACCCCGATGCTGGCCCTGTGGGGTGGGTGGCTGAGCAGGGGATGCTTGAAGGCAAGGGGTCGGGGACTTCTGCCGAGAGGCAGAGGTCAGCTGCAAAAGCAGCTGGAGCCGTGCACAGAGGGAATCAGGAGGTGTGGGAAGAGCTTTGGGGCTGGGTCCGCTGTGTGAGAGCTGCAGGACATTGCAAGAGCCAGGCCTGGGGGTGATGTCATCTCAGGTAGGAGAAACAGGGTCGTCTCTGTCTGCCAGTACCTCCAAGGTCTCTATTCTCGGCACTGAGTGTCCCAGGCAGTGCCATGACTGCACAAAGCTCGGTTGCATGCAGGGACCCCCAAGAGTCTTGGATCAGCTGCTGCCCTTGGGTTCCTTCCCCTGGCCCAAACCTCATCATATCCCTGTGACGGGGAAAAAACCTTTTCCAGAGTGGGGAAACCTGTCCAGCATGCCAAGGCCCCCCACTTGTGCAGCCCTTCACCCCTGGGAGCCAAGAGGCATTATTGGGATGGCTCAGCCCAGCCTCTGTGTCCCAGGACGGAGCATCCCTGACACATCGGATCTCGGCATCCATATAGCAACAGAAAGGACCAGAAAGCGCTGGGAGGTTGTTATGGAAACAGCCACAAATTGGATCAGTACTCGGTGCAAGGAGCAGTTTGTGTGACTGATGTGGGAGCAGGTGGGTGTGACAGCCGCAGCAGTGCAGGGGCCCCATGGTGGCACCCATGGTGGAACCCCGGTGCCCATGCTGTGTCCCTTTTCTGGGGCTGGGCTGTGGCAGTGCCTCAGCTCACAGGGATCCGGGTGTGGGGCTGCAGGCAGCGCAGGCTGGCTCCCACCCACCTCACCCAGCCTCTGCACTCCCCAGGAAGGCGAAGGACTGGGGCGAGTTGGGGGTGGTTCGCAGAAATTCCATCGGGAAAATACTTTCTGCCACTTCCCCAAGCCCGAGCCAAACCCAGCACAGGGTGTCAGGCAGGGGGGCAGCGGCCCCTGCACAAACACCCCTCTGTGAGGCTGCGATCCGACAGCGTGGCCATTGTCCTGCTCCCTGCCCTGGGGAGCCAGGCAAGGTGCCCATCACTCCGAGCCGCTGGTCTCCTTGTGCGGGGCAGCCCCAGACCCCGCATCCTCCTCGAGCTCCGCGGGCACACAAGGCTGCCTGCGCCGTCCCGGCCACACGGCTCCTGGGAGCCCGGACAAATCTGGGCTCATCCAGGACCCCGGGCTCACCGTGCCAGGCTCGAGGGGCAGGAGGGCGCGGGGAACTGCTGGTGCCACGGCTCCGTCCGGCTGAGCGCGAGGGTGGCCCCGCTCTGCGTTCCCGGAGCAGACCCCTCCTGGCAGAGAACCCAGCTGTGAAGGAGCCATAAACACTTGCTAAGTGGCCGAGCTGGTTATTTTCGGGCCAAGAGGCCATATTAAAGCTCACAATCAGCGAGGCAGATGAGCTCATTGGAGAACAACGGCTTGGGGCCGGGCCAGAGCCGGGGCCAGGGCTCCCAGCCCCGCGCCGGCACCATGACGAGTCCCAGGGCTGTACTGGACCCTGAGAGGTCCCAGGTCCCAGCAGAGCCACCGGCAGGGTCCCGGCCAAGCTGGAGGGCAGAGCTGGGACACCGAGCCCCACAACACCTTGTGTTGCCCCGCTGAAGGTGACCCCCAAGCTGCCCCTCGAGTCCTGGCAGGGGATCTGCGTGCAGGGCTGGAGCTGCCGTGGTACCTTTGTGCCACCTCGAGTCCCCTCCAGGCTCTGCATTCCTGGGATTCCTTCAGTGCACCAGAAATATTTCCTTGCTCTGTGTCCTGGTAACTGCTCTGGGGGCCTGACCGTCCTGCCCAGGACCGGCACTGTCAGCGGTGCCCTCCCTGTTCCCGGTGTGCCAGGGCTGGAGGATGCAGTCACCTGGCTCTGCTGCCTCCCGCGCAGTGCGAGAGCTCGGCATGAAGCTGTGTGTGGGGTCAGGCAGAGGCGACAGGGGGACCCCAGCCCTGATCACTCCACAGCCTGCACCCACACCCCCAGAGCTTCCTCTGAATGCCCTCCAAAACAGCTGTGCCAGAGAACAGCGCGGAGCCAGGCTGCCACCACGTGCCGTGCCACCATCACTGGTACCTGTCATTTGTGAGCCCTTTACGGGAGACGTGGGGTGCCAGGGGTGGCATTGGCACCTCCCCCGCACTGCCACTGGATCCCCCAGCCCCTCTGCACCTTCCGTGCACCTTCCTCCCTCTGGGGAGGCTTCCTGTCCCAGCCCGAGTGGGTGAGGAAGAAGAGAAGGGACACAGCCAGTCCTTGTGCTGGGCACGGGCACTGCCAGGGAGCAGAGGGCACCGCACCCCTCCCGGGGCTCTGCCCACTGCCACCATCGGTGTGTCCCGCCTGCGAGCCCTCGCGGGATGGGCGCTGGGTGCCCAGCTGGCCCCATCCCACCATCCCCACGGCGCGGTGCGCACAGACAGGAGCCAGGAGCCGGCCAGGCGGCTGTGCCAGCCCCGGGGCTGCTGCTGCCTGCCCCCACCTGCAGTGACAGCCACCAGGTCATGCACCCCCGACTTCCTGCCCTTGTCCTGCGGCGCTCCCAGGCCCTCCCGGGGCGGGGCAGGGAGTCCCACAGCCAGGAAAGGACAAAACTCTTACTTACCCAACTCTGCCTCCTCCTCTTCCTCTCCCTCCGGGCCCAAGGCCAGGGGGTACGGCGGCTGCCCCACACCTCAGCGGATGCTCCGAGCCCCCATGGCCGGGATGGACTGGCGGCTGCCCTGGCCGGGAGCGGGAGGCGGCCACAGCGCCAGCTCTGGCAGTCGCTTGCTCGCACTAACTCGAACCAGGTTTCTGGAGAAAGGCTGGATGGAAACGCTTCTCCCACCCCAGCCCAGGCCCTTCTTAAAGACATAGCTACACATCCCTGCCGCGGGTGCTGGAGCCGTGGAGATTGAGCGGGGATGGAGCATCCTGCCAGCTGGCGTCTTTCCGGTGGGTCTGGGAGCCACAGCAGGGGGTGCGATTGGTGGGTCCCCGGGAGAGGAGATGGCATCCACCACCTCTGCTGTCGGCTGTGCCAGCCTGCGTGGGTACTGTGGGCAGTGCCAGCTGACCCTCCTGTAACTAGCAGGGGTCAGGCGGCCAGGTGGAGGTTTCCTGGGGATGGCAGCACCCCATGGCTGTCAGGGAGGTGGCTGTCCATCCCCCCCTGCCCTTGGCTGGGGTCCCAGTGCGGCAGGAAGGGAACTGGTCCCACACAGGCAGTCCCTTGCAGGTGGCCTCGACAGCCCACGCTCTGCCTGACAGCCAGGACCACCCGGGAGGCCACGGGCTGCAGCTGCGGGGAGGGGAACACCCGGGGGATGGCCAGAACCTTCTCATGCTCTGGACGAGAGGGCACCCCATGCTGGGTGTGCAATGGGGGATTCGCTCTCCCCACTCGCAGGGCACAGCTGCGTGAGAGGCCCAAGGGATGGCAATGACTGGATGGTGATGGACAAGCCGTGTCCAGCAGAGAGGTGTGGGCACTGGGCAGCCACAGCCACGGCAGCCAGTTGGGAGGGATGAGAAAGCACTGGAGCAAAATCCTGACACAGGGGGAGGTGATCTCAGGGCTGACCCCACAGCAGGAGAGACTCCCCCCCATTTCCACAGAGCACAGACCAAGCACGAGAAAACCCAGGAGCATCCTTCCTTCCAGGAGCGCTGACAGCACAGAGCCCAGCACCCCCAGCACGCCAGGAGCCCCCATCTCTGCGACAGACACACGTGAGCACACGCAGACATGTGCAGAGCCACAAACACTCGTGTGCCAGTGGGGTTTGCTCTGCACTGGGGTGCGAGGTGCCCTGCTGTCCCTGTCCTCCTGCCTGGCTATGGGGGCACTGGGTCAGGATCCAAGCTCACGGTGGGGCCATGCTGCTCCATATGGATGCAGCTGGAGACTCAGGGTGCCAGGAAGGGAGGAAGTGGCTGCTCACAGCCACTGTCTGGGTAATGGGGAGAATTACCTTGTTCCCTGTCTACTTCGATCTGCTGCCATTAATTAAGTCAAGGAGTAATGATCCTCTCCTGATGCCTGCACTGCCCACCAGGCTCAGTCTCCCCATGCCACACAGCTCCATGCTGCCAGACACTGTGCTGTGCCAGGCTGGCATCCGTGAGGGGTCAGGCTCCGGCAGACAGACAGGGGACGGTCACCCCCATGCTGATGGGTACTCAAGCAGAGCCCCATGCCCGCCGCTGCCCAAGGTGCCAGCCTGATTCCCTGCCAGCGGCATCCTGGTGCCAAGGTGGGCGGCCAGCGGGAGAGCAGGAGGAGGGTGGCAGAGCCTGCTGGCACAGCTAAGGAGAAGATTCTCCTTGCCAGCATCCTTGGCCCATTGGGCGCTGCGCCAGCTCCTGCTCAATCCAGACTTGTGCTGGCAGCCAGTGGCTCCCATGCACGCGCAGGGACTGGCGTGTGGCCGGCCCTGTGACAGCGCCTGCAGGGCAATGGGCATGGCCAGCGGGCACGGTGCTGGGCACCTGGGGAGCACAGGCCTGGCTGGGAGTTGGATACGCATCCCCAAGGGACTGCAGGGTTCTTAGGCAGCCAGGTGGGTCCCTGGTGGGCTCCTGTGTCCCTCCCCAAGGGTCATCTGCTCTCCGAGGCACAGCCCCACAGCCACTGGTGCGTCGCTGCACGGATGACTTGCTCGGGTGCCATGGGGAGCCATCCTGCACTCCCACCTCTGCCTCCATGGAGCACCACGGAGCTCCCTACAGCTGGAGAACCGGCTGCCAAGGCACGCTCCAGCTCTTGCTTCCACACGGAGGTGAACACATCCCACATGCTGCTTTAGGATGACGCAGGCTCCAAGGAGACACATAGTTGAAGCCAATCCATGTTCCTGGTCCGTAAGTGTTGCCATATTCCCAGCCAATGTGGGGCTGTAAGTGCTTCCTAGGAAGAACCAGGAACACTGGTGCTCGTGGAATTTCTTCTGCAGAGCCGGGCCCAGGCAGGAGGAATCAGAAACACCAGGGGTGTGCAAGGCTGCGAGGGGACAGCAGTGGCTGTGTTCCCTCGTGCTTTCATGCACTTCTCATGGGGTGATGGGTGTCCAGAGGACCTGCTGTCCCTAAGGACCTACTGCCCCTGAGGGCCACAGCCCAGCTCCTGAGCAAGGGCCACCAGCTCAGCTGTCACATGAATCCTTCCAAAACACCACCCAAGGGTGAAAACACTTTTTTTGGAATCAAGGTTTGGATCCATCCAAGCAGAAATCCAAGCCCTGACAAAACCCCAGCAGGGAGGTCGCAGCAATGAGCTGGAGATGCTGTCCTCAACACCTCAGGATGTCCCACATGTCTCCCCAGCATGGCCAGGCTCTGCAGGAGCCCCACACCCACGGGCAGGGGAGCCTGAGGAAACTGTGACCCTGGAGGTTGGAAAAGCCCAGCCAGGGCTGCCCCTTCCTTGCAGGAATGTCAGCAGTGTGGGGAGCTGCTGGCAGCAGGATTGGGGTGTCCTGCCCCTCACGCTGCCTGCAGCACACATTTTCGGGGAGTGGCCATCAGCCCACTGCCGAGGATAGCTTTCAGCCAGAGCAGGGCCGGTGTGAGCCGTGTGTTATCCATCCATCCATCCATCCATCCATGCATCCATGTCTCGCTGAGCTGTCAGACGGTTCCTGTTAAGGGGAGGGTGTGGCCCCACTCCCCCTCCTCCGGCAGCTGAGCCAACTATCCAGCCTTGGTCAGCATCCCACTTCCCGCCCACACCAGCAGCCTGGGGAGACGTGCTCACCCCTCTGACACTGAAATCACCACTGGCTTGGGGAAATGCAGGCAGACAAAATGTCTTGGAGGTCTGGAAGAGTTTTGGGAGCTGCTCTGCCTTGCAGAGGAGGCTGCAGTGGGTTGTGGCTGGGATGAGCAGTGCTGGGCTCCTGAGAGGGACCCCCATAAGCCTCTCTGGCACTACTGTGAGGCTTTGGCACTTCTGTGGGGTGAGCAACCCTCATCCCACACTGGCTACAGCCTGTCCTGGTGGCTAAGAAGGCTCCAAGTGCCCCTTCACAGTGGTGGTTTGGCCACGGCAGGTCAGGGCTGCTGGGGAAGAGAGCATCAGGGTGAACTGAGACCATGGCTCACTCCAAACCGACCCTTCTCATCCCCGGAATTTGGGACATCTCCTTCCCGTGGCCCTGCAGTGAGAGCCCTGCACCGAGAGCCCTGCACCATTCCTGGCACTTTGTTCCAACTTGAAGGGCACTGATCCCATGGGCAGGTGCTGACGAGGGCAGCTGCGGGGTCAAAGGAGTGGGGCTCAGGTAGGTTCACATGGTCATGGCTGCAGCCCCTGTCCCCTGTCCCTGGGACTGAAGGACAGACCAGCCACTTCAGCCTGGCAGGAAACTCTAGTGTGTCAGAAGGGGTTGGGTTTTTTTTCTTTTTTTGCTAATTTTTTAAAATCCAGTTGCAGAATCTGGGGGGAAATATCTGTGGCAGCTCAGCAAGGGAAGAGCTGAGCAGAGGGCGTGGGGGGCAGCAGCCCTGGCTGGCCGGCAGCCCTATCTCGAGGGCTGCTTTCAGAGAAGGCTGGGAGGTCAGAGGATGGGAACGCTGCACATTTCAGCAGGAGCAGTAAACAGCTGCTCCTGCCAGCACAGCCTGGGGTTTCTTCCAGAGAATCGTCCTGCAGCTCTTCAGGGACTGTGCCTCGAATAGCTCTCGGCGCCGGCCCCATCCTCTGCTTCGCTGAGATTTATTTCTGGAGCTGCAGGGTCCCAGCGCGAGAGGCTGAGCCATCCTGGTGAGTGTCACCCTCCAGGATGTGGCTGTGCCAATGGGAGGGGGACAGGGAGCCTGGTCCCTGTTCTGCCCTGGCTGCAGTGGGACCCTGTCCCCAGACATGGCATCCTTGCACCAAGGGATGAGGGATGCTCCCAGCTCCCAGCTCCCAGCTCCCAGCGTGCGCCCTCCCCACTCCCACCACTGCCGGTGAATAAGAGCAGAGGAATCCAACAGCCGTTGGCTGCCGTCTCCTGCTGGAAACAGCCACGCTGCCTTGTCGGACAAGTGTTTCCCCAGCCCTTTGCTGTGTGATTTCTTCATCTGGAAGCAACACTGCTCCACTGGCATCTCCCCTTCCTGAGGAGGATGAGCTCCCTCAGCACACAGCCTCTGGGAACACCAAGGGACGCGTTCTGCTGCACAGTGGTGACCTGAACTCCCCAGCCGTGGGGTGAGGAGGCCCGTGGCTCTTGAATCTTTCTAAACCTGTCTGGTAGGAACCAAAACCAGGCAAAGGCTTGTGAGCTGACTGAGGATGCCCAAATCTGGGAGCTGGCACAAGGACCATGCTTGGGAAGGGCAAGCCACCACAGTCCTTACAAGCTGGCCAGGCAGGCTGTGACCTGGACCCATGCTGGCTGAGCAGAGGCTGCGCCAGGGCATGACTGGTGCAGGGCGAGCTCCCCCCGGAGCATCTTCCATGGCCTTCCATTCAATTTGAGGAGGGGAAATGTGATTTTTGCCATTGGATCCTCTTCAATAAATGAAAATGGAGGAGAAAATAAACCCCAAACCCAGTGTGGGGCATTGTTAAGTGTTTGCTCCTCACTCCTGGGTCCCTGCTGTGCTGCAGCTCAGTGTGAAGCCCTGGGCAGCCACCACTCTCCGGCAGCACCAGGAGCTCACAAGGAGCTCCCGGCCCCCCAAGACGTGATCTGATCCCACACCATGGGCTGATGCTGGAGCAAAACAAACTGCCACTGAAATACAAGTCAGAATTTTGTTCTTTACCCAAATAAGTTCGGTCACACTGGAAGCTCTTGCATCCCACTGGCTGGTGGTGGATGGATGTGGAGCAGGTGGGAGGGTGCTGTGGGCTGTGCTCCCTTGCTCCCTTAGGATGCAGGGGGAAACGAACCTCCTAAGCCTCTGTGCCACTGAGCAGGAGTGAAGAGGAGGCGTGGTGAGCTTGGCTCTGTTCACGCTGCCCCATCTCTTCCCACAAGATAAATCACAGCATTTTTACCACTACACGCCTCTGACCCCAGCCCTGAGCCAGCCCAGCACATCTACATGCATGCATATTCATGGTTCTAACGAGGAGCTGTAGCACAGGAGGACAATTTGCTGCTGCCTTACACACACACCTGCAGCTACCTGTGGTGTTGCTCCGTAAGAAACTCCATGGAATTAGCTGAACACACGGCGTGGGGCTGCACGCTCCACCTGCCCACAGCAGCAGCTGCAGGCATCCCCCGACCATACCCCCACCACCCCCCCACGCTGTCACTCTGCTGTCCCCTACACCATCTCCTCCATGCTGTCTTCCACTGTCCCCCCACACTATCCTCCCTCCTGCCACCACGGTGGCACACACACAATACTCCTGTGGCCACCTGGAGCAGTCCCAACCTGCTGGCCAGACACAGGCAGTGAGGGACCATCTGGTCACCGGCACGATCAGCTCCTCCTCCAGCAGACCCTGGTCCAGCACGTACAGTGAGGATGCTGCCGGGTTTGGCACACGCTGGTGCAGTGCACGGGTCAGCTTGGGTGACTGTGAAACCTCGCTGTCCCCTTATTCGTCCTGGTCGATGCACAGGACGGTGGGAGCCGCTTCTCTGTCTGATGACGGGTCCGCAGCATTTGCAGGAGCAGCGCAGCTCCCAGGCCGGGCCGGGTGCTCCACTCGCTCCCGGCTTCCCGGCCGCAAGCTGTGAGGATCTGTCAGTGATTTCCCATGGCTCCAGGCAGATGGAGCAGCAAGGGAGCTCTTGCGAGGGGATTTGCCGAAAGCAGAGGCACACGCTCTGCCAAGGGCCTGGGAAACGCGCGGTGCTTGAGGGGAACGTGCTGGAGCAGCACTGCCCTCCCCGCCCCGCAAAGCCTTTAAAACAAACTTCTATAAACAACTCCAAAATCAGCTTATTTTAAGATCTCCCGAAACGGCACACTGCCTGTTCCTGACCCAGCACAGCAGCCTGTGCCAGACCGAAATGCTTGGAATGGGAAGTGGAAGCAGTCCAAGGGAACCCAAACCCCGCTGGCTGCCAGGAGAGGGGACGAGCTGCCAGGATGCCTGGGTGACAACCCAGCATTTTCCCCAGATACAAAACACCCCGAGTGAAAACTGCCCCACGCTGGACAGGACAGCCCCCTTGGTCACCTGCCCCAGGATGAGGCGGAGCACCTGAGGCAGACACAGTGTGGGGGGACACACAGCCCTGACAGCCCGGTGTCCCTGCTTTCCCAAAACAGCCCCCCGTAATTGCAGACACAGCGTGAGGTGTGCTTGGCTGGCAGCCTGGAAAATGCCCACTGAGAGCAGGGAAATAAAGTCCGGGCAGAGGGAAAGGGTGCAGGGTTGTCCTGGCCTCACCCCAGTGCCCTGGCATCCCAATGACACCGCACCCCCATGCCCGGCACGGTTCCCTGGCCACGGGCACCATGGGCCTTGGTGAGGCATTGCCACCCCTACCCCGCTCCCCCAGACCTCCCTGCTGACGGAGCAGGGATGATGGGCCCCGAAAGCGGGAGCCGGCGCGGGTCACCCGCGGTGACCACATCACACGGGGTGACCACATCGGAGGAGCAGCAGCGCAGCCCTCCGGCACTGGGGCAGGGAGCGGAACCTCTGGGAGCGGGAAGCGGCCCCAGCAGCGGTACCCCCGGCATGGGGCCCGCAGGCTCCCCCGTCCCACGAGGGTGTCCCCTTACCTATGGCGGCGGCGCGGAGCGGGCGGCCCCGCAGCAGCGACTGCAGGCGGGCGGCGCGGCGGTGCAGGCGGGCGGCGCGACGGGCCAGCGCCCGCAGGTGGCCCTCGATGTCCCCCAGGAGAGCGACCGAGTGGCCGCAGAGCTCGGCCAGCTGCCGCAGCAGGGCGAGAGCCGCCAGGCTGCAGGTGTCCCGCAGATCGGTCAGCGGCCCCGCCGGCCGGACCCGCACTGCCACGCTCCGTCGGTAGAACGGCATGGGGCGGATTGGCTCGGGGCGGATCGGCTCTGTTTCCCCCGGCCCGGTTGCCCCCCGGCCCGGTTCGGTTCAGCCCAGCCAGGCACTGTTCCCCCCGTCGAGCCCCGCGGCTGCGAGGGCTGTGGTCCGGCAGCAGCGCCGGGGCTCGGAGCCGGTCTGTGGGAGGAGGAGGAGGAGGAGGAAGGGGAGGGAGGGGCGGCCCCGCTCGGGGATGCTCGGGCCGGCGGCGGGGCACGGCGGCACTCGGGAGGGAGAGAGCGGCCCCGGCGGGAGGAGCTGCGGAGACGCTGCGGGCTGGCTGGGGCCGGAGCCCCGGAGCTGGCGCTGCTCGGGCTGGGGCACAGGGATCCCTCGGGGCCGGCCCTTCCCTCCCGATGCCATTCCGAAGGACACGGACACTCTCCGGTACCGGCAATTCTCCGCCGCGTTCCCATTCCCAAGGGCACGGGCCCCTCCGGCGCTGTCTCCAGCTGCAGCCGCCCCTCCTGTGCCGGGACCCGGGGCCTGTGGGGCCTCCCCGAGTCCTGTCCCTGCCTCCTCGGGCTTCAGGGTCCCTCGAGGTGGGCAGCACCCAGCAGCCGCAGCAGGACAGGCCGTTAATCCCGCATTTCCCCCGCATTTCCCGTGGGTGTTCTGCTCCAGAAACTGCTCCCTCCCCGTCCTCCCTGCTCCAGCGCCTGCTAAAGCCAATATTTGGGTGTCCCCGGGATGGCACCAGGGTGCAGTGGGGATGTCCTGGCTGCCCAGCCCCGGGGAGCTCCAGGCTGCATGGCTCCTGGCAGCAGGGAGGGCGCAGCAAAAGCTGAGAGAAGAGCAGCTGTGGTGGGTGTAACCTCCAATCCAGATGGCCCAGCACCCCATCCCCGGCAGCTCCAGTTGCCTGGAACAGAGAAGGACTAGAATCCCTACTGGGAATTTCCTGTGATACCATTTCTCCCTGCATGGTGAACCTTGCTGGACTCCTGAACTATTCCTGCTCTGCTTGGGTTTGTGTAAACGTTTGTGCGTCCAAACCCAGCTCCATGGGGCTGCTTCCACTGAGAACTATCCTTTCCCTTTCCCTTTCCCTTTCCCTTTCCCTTTCCCTTTCCCTTTCCTTCTCTCCTTTCCCCTTTCAGCTTCATGAGGTGCCCTGAGCTGCTGTCTGTGCAGAGAGCTGAACAAGGTCTCCTCCAGGAGCCTTGGAGCTCTCCCATGCGTCATTCCCTGGGCTGATGGACTGTGGTGGCTGCCACCTGCCTGGATGCAATCGAGGCAGAAGGAGCTGAGGAGCGCTGGTGCCTTGGCTCTGTTCCCAGCACAGATGGGGAAACTGAGGCATGGGGTCACACCCCGCTAGGACATGAGGAGGGTGAAGTCAGCCCAATTCTCTTGGCTTGGCCAGCCTCGGTCATGAATCATCATCCGGGTAAGGAGAGCATCTGGACCCATCAGGGCTCTGCTCACTCCCCATTCCCAGCCCACCCGCCCTTCCCAGCCCTGACCTGTCCCACTGCCCGCCGAGAGGGAGCACATGGACAATGTCCCTGTTTCTGTGGCTTTTCCAGCACAGATCTGTGTGTTTTGAAACACGAGCACGAGGTCTGAACTGTCCTTCCCAGCAGCCACAACACCCACTTGGGCACTGTCCTGCTGGTCGGGGCAAGGGCAAGAAACCCTCCCAAAAATGGAATTTATCCAATTTTTTGTCTGGTTTTGAGGTGGTTTTCTCTTGTTCTGCCTCATGACGCAGGTTTGTTGTGGCAGCAGTGCCCAGGTCTCAAGGCTGGCTTAGCCAGGAGGATTTTAAGCCAGGTAAGTGCCAAGGGCTTTTTCTTTTGCTTTCTGTGTGCCTTTGTCTCATTTCCAAACCTTCTTCTGTAGCTGGAGAGGTGTGAACACCTTGCCATCGAGTGTGAGCTGAGATCCGGACTCTGGGAGCCAAGGGATTCATAAAACCATCACATAGTGCAGCAACCTCAATAAATGACAAAAATCTGGTCGCTTAGCAACTTAAACTGGCTTTTTTTTCTCCTAAATGGATTGTGTTTTCTTTAAGTCTTATGTCAAATATTTAGCGTGAGAAAATGACAAGGACCCTTTCCATGTGAAGTAAGCTGCACCATGAAGTCACCACATTATTTTGATGATCAGGAGTGGGGCTGGCCAGGGTGGGAGGGCTGGAAACGAGGAGCCACAGCCCCGTGATGGCTCTGGAGCTGTGGACAGGCCCCAGGGAGAGATCCCGGGAGAAGCAGTGCCAGAGCCTTGTTGTGGTTCTCTGCGGAGAACCCCCTCGGCGGGGGAGGGCCGGGATCCAGGGCTGCTCCGGGATGCAGTTGCTGTTCCGGATGTGCGAAACCCTGGCGGGGAGCGACGGGCTCGGCATCCCGTGGGAAACAGCCCCGCTGGCCAGTGGCCGGGCAGGAGCGAGGCCAGTTCTGCAAACACTGATTATAACCAGATGTCTCAGGCATCGCTTTCCCTGCTCTGGCTCCGCTCCGCCCCGCAGGGAGAGCCCCGTCCGAGCAAGGGCACACGGCGTGCCCAGAGGGGATACCTCGGGTGGGCTTTCTGGGGCTTTGGGTGGAGGGCGTCCGGGGATGGTGGCGCCCAGACCCTGGAGAGGGTCAACAGGCGGTCCTGACCTTCTCCCCGATTCGTCCTGAGGACTCCCGCTGCCTCTGCCTTGCGTCTTCTCACTGAACATCTGGCGATGGAGTGAGGATCATCGGCTCCACACAACAGCCTGTCCCATACCGCATCTCTGGATGCTGCAAAATCCAGAGCAGCGTCACTGGCTGGACCAACCCCAAGGGGTTCTGTGTTCAACAGCCAAATTCTCTGCTGTTGCAGAACGGCTTCTTATTGCTCCAAGACCTCCGGCTCCAGGGCAGCACTCGGCTGGAGCCCACAGCCATGCAGGTGAGCCAAGCGTGGCTCCTCACGCAGAGCTGACGGGAGCTGCTCCAGCTGCCTCACCACCCTCACCAGGGGCTCACTCGTGCTGCACGGGTGCTGCATCCCCCCGTTCCCGGCGTGGGGATCCTACTGGCCTCCCAGTGCCCACTGGAGGGTGCTCTCTGCCAAGATTTGCACCGTGGATGCTTCTAAAGCAGCTCTGGGTGAGAAGAACATAAGGGACAGGTTGGAGCGGTGTTGGTGGGATCTCTTCCTCAGCGAGGAGGCAGCACTGGACCCTCCTGGGCACCGTGCGGGATCCCCACCGCAGTCACACGCCCCAGGACCAGGTCCTGTCCCCGTTTGCTCCCTTCCACGTTGATTTGCTCTCCCAGGCTTTGCTGTGGGGCAGCAATTCTGTGGGGCAGCAGCTGAGGCTGCTCCATGTGCCCGAGCCGTGGGTAAACATCTCCAGAGCAGGCTGCCTGGCCATACCCCTCTCCGTGGCCTCGGAGCCTTTGTGGTGCTTCTGGCAAGTCCCTTTCCTGTCCTGCTCCAAAGCCCGACAGTTCTGCAGCTTCCCTGCTCTCCTGTGTCTCCTCCGGCCATCCCATGCGATGGTGCCAAGCAGATGCCAGCAGGGACACACAGGCTGCCGGGGCCATGGGCCTGCTCAGACACGATCCTATGGCCCAGGACACTGAGGCAGGACAGGGAACAGCACCTGGGATCAAGCTTTTCTCCCACACAGTTCACTTCATTTCCAAAGCTAAACACAATTTCTTCAGAACTTCATCCGAGGAGCCTGAGATGTCCCCAACCAGGACCATGGATCCAGCTCTCACCACCTCCCATTCCCTGTCCTCCTGCTAAAAATTAATTGGCACAGCCAACACCCCAAGGGTGTCTCCCGCAACCATCTCTGATGTCATTTGCCACCAAAATGTGCTACAGCATTCCCTGTTCTTGGCTCACACATGCTCCTAATCATTATAGCAGCTCCTTTTCCATCCAAATCCACTCCCTCCCACCCTGGCAGTCCCCACAGTGCACTCCACAGGGGCCACTTTGCGCTCCTGAAGTGCAGGTGCTGAATCACTTGTTCATTGAAGTGAATGTTCAGCTACAAACTCATCCTCCAGCTCCCTGGCCTGGCTGGTCAGAGGTGCAATGGACTTTCTGGGTTCAATTAACTTCCCTCTGTGTCATCCGGGGACTGGGCTGCACTCTCCAGCTCTTTGTCCTTTCCAGAGTGCTGTGGAAAGCATTAACATGCGCAGTGATGAGATCCATGGTGGAAGTGTTCACGAAAAATTGAATATCGGGTGCTTTAGTTTTCTGTTCAAATAATTTTTTCCACACAGGCACCTTTCCCCTGGCTCCTACCTGTCCGTAGTCCTGCAGCCCTCTGGCTACCCCAGCCATCCAAACCCCCTGCTGGGAGCAGTACCAGGGATGTTTTGGAGACACTGACACATTTTCCATCACAGAATCTATGTCATCCCATCTGTGCTCCATTAGCCTATTTTTAATCACAATTTAAAGCCATTTTCCAGGAACAAACACAAACTTGCTGGCCTGTAACTCCTTCAGGCCCCGGTGATGTTTTGGTTCCAGGTATGTGAGTTGCTGCCAGGCAGAGCAGAGGCTGCAGCAACAGGATGAATGTTCATAGAATCATGGAATGGTTTGGGTTGGAAGGAACATTAAAGGGCATCTCATTCCACCCCCTGCCATGGACAGGGACACCTGCCACTATCCCGGGCTGCTCCAAGGCCTGTCCAACCTGGCCTTGGACACTTCCCAGGAACAGGGCAGCCACAGCTGCTCTGGGCACCCTGTGCCAGGGCCTCCCCACCCTCACAGGGAAGAATTTTGAGAGCAGATCAGCAATGAACCTCTCCCTTTTTGTAGAATCACATTATTATATCTGCTGAGTCACTGCTGTACACCAAATTGGTTTTGATTCCCTACAAACCTCAGCTCCTCCAGCCCAGGATGCTGAACCCACCGATGCCCTGGGTGGGTGTTTGTGCAGACTCCTGGCACCCCGTCCCTCCCGGGGAGGGAATGTCAGGATGGAATGCTGCACTTCAGTGAGGAAGCGATGTGGACTTCACAGGTTTCATGTTTTTTTGAGTTTACTCCCTCCAGACTTCCTTCCACACCCGGACAGCACGTGCTGTGCTTGCTTTGTGGTGAGCCCCTGGGCTCCCTGAGCCCTGTGCTGCAGAATAACAAACACAGGTGGCAGGTAAGTGCCAAGGGCTGTTCCTTTTGCTTTCTGTGTGCCTTTGCGTTGTTTCCAAACCCTTTTCTGTAGCTGGAGAGGTGTGAACACCTTGCCATCGAGTTACTGGACATGCTGGCTATGGGGAGCGAGTGCTTAAATAAACTGCTGCAAAATAATAATTATTGGACAAAACCCACCAGCAAAATTCCATCTGCGGGGCAGAGGACACAGTTCCTGTAATTGACACAGTGCAGGTGTTTGTGTCAGGAAGGAAACATCACTTTGATGCTGTCTGAATACCTGGGATTGTTTAATGATTTTAATAAGGAGTCACTCATGCAGAGGCCCCATGGATGGATCCTGCTGTGTACTCAGAATTACTCACCCTGTTCTCCTGAGGCAGAGGTTCCAGGCATGTGGCAGCTCACAGTAACATTTTCATTTATTCTTGATTTAATCCTTAAGGTAATTTACTCTTACATGTGAAATTAGTTTTTTCTGAGTCAATAGATTTTTTTTTTTAAAGTTTTCCACCTGTTTAAAATCCATGGGTTGTGGCTGGGAGGGGATTGGCAGTGGCGTGGGCGGACGTGCATCCACAGGCTCCAGGAGAACCAGATCTGATCTGTACCCCTGGCAGGACAGAGGACAGTGTCAGGTGAGCCCCAAACCAAGGGCTGGCCCAGGGGCAGGCACAGCTCTACTCCTGTCCCTGGCAGTGTTGGTGCATTGCTGGTGCAGGGTTGGAGATGGTCTGTGAATGTTCCTGCTCCAAAGGCTCCAAGATTTTGCCAATCTGCAGATCACACATGGCTACACGGCACTCGGGGACATTTGTCATGGGGCTGTGTCCCCCAGTGGTGGAGCCCCTCATGCTGCTCTGTGGTGGCAACTGACCCATCCTTGCAGGAGGACACCAGGATGTGTCCCCTCCGTGGGATCACCGTTGTCCTGGCTCACGGGAGCCAACTGTGCTGATGCCTGTAGGCTAAGCCAGGAAGAATTGGGGTCCACGTGTTACATCCCCCATCCCACGCGGGGTGGCTCATTCTGCCCTGTTAGCACGTGGAGGAGGAGTCTCACTCAGGGTGACTGGTCACTGTCACTTCCCACTACGACAATAAACGTCTCCTGCTCCCTAATTTGCTCTCCCGGTTCTGCCAGAGCAGTCGCACTCCCCACCCCGATTAGGAGTGTGATGAACATCATCACTGCTGTCCTGTCGCTCACCAGGTGTCTCTCAGCAGGTTAAATAAATGCTGGTGAGGACTTCTCCCTGTCAGGATGCCAGGGAATCACAGTCTCCTCCTGCTTTGCTGCCAGCTCTGCTCTGGAGCAGAGGGAACACAGCAGCTCTTGATGAGGCTCTTGAGTCTCATCCAGCGGCTGGATCCTGTGCTGAACCTTGCCTAGATCAACACCCCAGACCTCAGAGCCATGGCAAAGACCAAAGCTCCTCTTCTTGCACTCTCCCATCCCCCTTTGCTATCCATCTGGTTCCAAAATCTCCCTTTGCCCGCCTGCCGAGCAGCACATCCCAGCAGCACTGGGTCAGACTGTGGTGCCAGTGAGGTCACATACACGGGTGCTGTGCGTCAGTGAGGGCACAGCGAGTCCCTCAACTCCAGATGCTGCTCTTGCATGGTGAATTCAAAGTCACCATTTGTGATTTCATGATTCCATGACTCCGTGGCACTTGAGGACATGGTTTAGTGGTGAACTTGGCAGTGCCAGGGGAACAATTGGACTTGAGAGAGTGGCACTGTGGTTTGGAGAGTCTCGGTGGGGGTGCTGAACTGGGGAGCGTTGTTCCTACACCACAGTGTCCTCCAAGTGGGAGAACATCCCAGCAAGCCCTGTGAAACAAAAACACATGGAGCAGGAGGAGCCTGAGCAGGAGAGGGGAGTCGTGGCTGATCCCAGATGGGCAGGATCTCTGTCCGTCAGCACTCACCTGGCTCTGCCCCAGCTGGACTCACACCAGGGCAGGGAACAGGGAGGAGTCACCTCCACACGCATGGAGTTGGGGGGGCTTAGAGCAAAGCACCTCTCTGCCAAAATGTGACTTTACATTTTGGGTTTCACACTGAGTCCTGTCCTAATCCAAACTTTGATGTGGCTGTGAATGGCTGAACCGCAGCCCTGTGTGGTGCAGCAATATATCCAATTAATATGGGCTGCTTCACATGCACCGTGTACCTTAAAGGCATGCTACATTACCAGCATATTTTTCCCTGGCTTCATATAAATATTTATAGGGCCCGGGGGGTCACTACATGAAAATAAATAGTGTTACCTTCTGGTATCACAATACATATTTCTAGAACAGAAATGAGTTATTTAATTTTCTTCACGTGCACGTGTCCAGCACCAACAGAGACCACGGAAGGGAGAGTTTGACTCCGAGCTCGCTCCTGGGCGGCTCCGCAGAGCTCCTCTGTGAGGATGTCCCTGTCATCTCCGCCGGGGTGTACCCGTCAGCTCCATCCTGGCACGGGCACGGTGCCCGGCTGCGGTGGGGACAGCGTTCGGGACTCTCCTGCGGGTGTCACTGTGCAATCGCTCTGGAGCTGCCGAGCAGCGCTGCCTGGGAAGGGATTTGGCCCAGAAGAGGGAAGGAAAATATTCCTCACGGCCTGACGCGCTGCCAGTGCTGCTGATGGCCAAGAGCTCTGGATTTGGGTGCTGGTCCCCCCTGGCCTGTTCTTTTCCAGTTGCTTTCCCCCTCCTGCTAAAATCCTGGACCTCACTCTGGTTCTCTCCTCCCGCCTCTGGCTCAGGCTCCCGCTCCTCCTGGGCAGCTGGTGGGGCTCTGAAGGGCTGCAGTAACTCCTGAAAGACGGAGCTGGTGGGAAGTAGACAGGGAGGAGAGGACCTGCCATGGGTGCAGGTTTATTTATGATCCCTTTTCATCCCTGCTCTGACGCACTCGGCTGTTCTGAGCCTCCCACACCTTCAAAAGCCACTTGTTCCAGTTTCTCTTCAGGTAAAGCTTCACTTTTGGGTTAAAAAGCTCTTTTTGGAGGAAGAGCTCATCCAGCAAATCCACCTTAAACCTCTCACTGCTCAGGGCCCTTCCTCCTGCCTCAAGACACAACCCCCGGGCCTCAGAATGCTGGGGGCACGTGCAGCCTCTGCCCACTCACTGCCCATGCAGCCCCTAAAGCCCCTCCCGGCAGGGTGTGAAGGGGCAGAGGATGCTCCCATCCAGCCCAGGGCTGTGCAGCAGCTCCAGGGGGAACGGAGCAGCCAAGGCTGGAGAGGGAGGACAGCGATGGCAGGGAATGGGTGGAGCTGTGATTTCTTTTGTCGGGAAATCAATAAATCAGCGGGTCTGGCACTCCTTCGGCATCTCATCCCACTCAGACATCCCAGTGGGAAGCAGGCAGTGCAGGGAGCTCGGGGCTCTGCAGTGCAACTGAAGTCGGAATTCAGAAAATACCTAAAAATAGCAACCAGATGATCCCTGACCCCATTATTCATCTCCCTCCACAGAAGTACAGATGAGACCAGCCTGGACTCCAGCTGAAGGCCTGCTCCTTCCCTGAGGGAGCTGTACTGAGGAGTCAGATGCGTCCACAGCAGCCCCACAGTGTCGTTCCACCACCGGTGGTGAAGGTGGGGTGGGAGGTGGGATGGAGGGAGGGTTGGGATGTGGGGTGGAAATGCCTCTATTTCCATTTACAAGCAGATCCACCTGAGACAAAAGTTGATGGTTTTGATTTCTCCTTTTATCTCGCAGCAGTTGTGTCGTTGATGTCCCAGCATTTCTGGCCATTTCAAACTCAACATTTCTGGTGAAAACAACCAGAAGAGGCACTTGATGGTTTAACTTGTGGCGGTTTAATTCCCGGTCCCCTGTCAGCATCAGCTGGTCTCCGTTTCAAGATTAGCAATGGTAATTGATACCCGAGCCCGGGATAACTGCTCCTGGGCTGTGCTCCTGTCAGCCCCAGTGACAGCTCTGTCAGTCACCAGGTGATTTATGCAGGCACAGAGCCTCACCGGGGTGGGTTTTGGTGCTCCTGTTGCAAACTGCTTTTATTTTTCCCTCACTGCTTCACTCACAAGCTGATGCTCATCGTTATCGTGGTTTATTTGTGTGCGTGTGGGATGAGCACTGCAGGTGTTACACGGACACGGGGGTGCACACGCACGTCTGGAGCTGCTGCTGAGTCCACACCCCGTGGCTCCTGTGCGTGCCAGGAACAGCTCTGGCATGTGCCAGCTGCGGGCTGGAGCCCCCAGGCACCTCCGAGGACTGTGGGCAGCACCTTGCAGAGCCACGGGGGCTGCCAGCTCTGCTCCCAGCCGATATCCCCCTGCAGGGCTGGGCAGAGGGGGGTCAGCATCCTCCCAGGTGTTCTTGGTTAGGTGGTACATGCTTGGATGGGAGGCTGGTGAGCACCTCAGCACAGGGACTGTGCCCCATCTGCCCTCAGGGACCGGAGCTGTGCTCTGGAGCTTGTCTGGCATCACTGCGGGACCCTCGGCAGCCAGCTTGGGGCGTCTGGCAATGCCTGCGGGGTGCCTGAGGCTGCCAGAAGAAATCCCTCACCGGTCCTCGTGGGCTGGAGTGAGGTGCTGTCTGCTGCGGAGGGTGGGGAGCTGTGAGCCTTTGCCCGGACCCGCGTGGTGCTGCCCTGAGGGATGGGGTGCAGGAGCAGCTGTTCCCCACGAGAAAGGCTCATGTCCCAAGCACAGCCCTGTGCTGGAATCACCTCGCTGCCTGAGGCCAGGCACCTGTGCCCACAGCTGGGACACGTGGAGGCAGACGCTGTCCCAGGAGCCTGGGATGGCTCAGCAAGCAGCAGGGAGGCACAGGGAACGCGCTCACCAGAGTTAGCACACAGCCAAAAACGAAATAAAAGGCCCTTTGTCCTCCTTCTCATTAGTCTGTGTCTCCCCTTGCAGGGGAAGTAATTATCCATTTCTTCATGCTGTTGTGTGTTCTTCGTGCTGCCTGGTGCTTGCCCAAACACCTTGTCTGCAGAGCCAATTGATGCTTCTCACTCCCCCGTTGTCTGAAAGGGCTCTGTGTTCCTTGTGCTCCATCTGTTTGGCCTTTGTCTGCCTTTGTTTTGCTTTATTTTCTCCCTGGTGCCCACTTAATTAACCAAATAGGGGTAATTCTGCCTTCAGGGAGGGATTATTTCCCACATGGGAGAAGCAGCTCCGGCTCTCCAGGCTGTGCCTGTGATCCCGTGCAGGGTTCCTCACCAGTGCCGAAGCAGTGCGGGAGCTCAGGGCTCCGGACCCCCAGCTCCAGGATACCTCTCTACCCACGGGATGTGGCCACCTCTTCAGAAAAAATAGATTCAAGGTTATGAAAGTGAAATCTCTGTTCTCTCCCACCAGACATTACCCAGGGGAGTCTGAATTCCTGTGGCCCAAAGAGCGGGAGGTGATTTTCTGGGGCAGCATCTCCTGGTGACTGAGGAGGGAATAACCCTGTCTGTGCCAGGTTTTAGTTCAGGTGGCAGACTGTGTGCTCAGCTCCTGGGCAGTGTGTGAGCTGCCATGCTGCCCCAGCCCGGTGTCCCTGGGTGGGAAGGAATGTCCCTGAGTGAGATGGGATGTCCCTTAGGGGGAAGGGATGTCCTGAGAGAGATGGGATTCCTGCATGTTTCTTTGACAGCCCTGATGGTTTCCAATTTTAGCCGTGAGCACTTAAAGCCCACCTCCTGCCTTGTGGCAATGATTAATTGGGAAGATGTTGAATTAAGACTATTGATGTCCCCTCCTGAAGGTCAGGCTGGTGATCAAGTCATATGAGAGTGTTTATGCTCATACTAAATTAATTGCCTGCCATTTTCATGCCTGTTAATGATTTGTTTGTGATGCTCTTCATTGTTGTAATGGGGGACCAGTGACTGATGGACCTCCCTTCTTTATGAGTGCAATTAAAAAGGCAGCAATTAGGGCATTTATGCAGAAGTAACAGCCAGGATCGAAGCCTTGCGTAGGGTGTGTGACCCACACTGTTGGTTAAGTGTCACAGTCACAGCTATGGACTCCTGCCTGGGTTTACATCAGGCTGCTGCAGTGGGATGTGATCTCCAGGCCCAGTTCTGGGGAAGCAACAAGTGGGAGCTGCCACAGCAGGCACACGATGAAGGCTGAGGATGAGGAGCACTGTGGGCAGCAGGCATGGCATCCTCCCCCTGCTTCCCAGCATCTCGGTCAGTGAGGGCTCCTAAAGCTCCTGGACGTGATGTCCTTCATTCAGGTGCTGCCCTTGGCTGTGCTGGGTCCTCAGAGCATCCCCCACAGGGGCTCGCTACTCTTGCTAAGGGATGGGAAACCACAGTGGGGTTGGGATTTCGGGGTGGCACAGACTGTGGCAGTGATGCTGCTGGACCTTTTTGGTGAGCCCCAGGTTCTTACACTGGCAAGTTTGCTTCCAGTAGCCCAGGACAACCCTCTCCCGACACCAGACATGGAGATTGTTTGTCTTTCAGTGCCACCAGGATATCGCAAAATCACAAAACCATTTATGTTGGAAAAGACCTCCAAGATCACCGATTCCAACCATCGACCTAGAACTTCCAGGCCCACCCCTGAGCACAGTAAGAGCAGCCCTGTTAGAGGTGACAAGGATCTCACCCCCAGTTAGTTACTGCATACACTGATACCCACATCCTTTTAGATCTCAAGGCTGCAAGATGTCTTGACCTCATAGACTGAGAAACTGCAGCCTCAGAACAAGAAACCTCTGAGCTGGGTTTCTGCTGACACGCTACCCCCCGGCAGCCCCTCGGCTCCCTGGCGTCCACCAGCCCATGCGGGTGTCTGAGATGTTTCACAGCCTCTGTGTCCACGGGGGACATTTCAATTCAGCTGGTTTGTCTGGCAGAACACCCCCAGCTCTGGGCAGGAAGGTCATCTCCAGCTCACGGCCTGTCACCAGCCACTCGGGGCTGAGCTCAGACAGGCTTTGGCAGGACGTGTGTCACTCGTGGGTCTCATCGCTCCGGATGCTGTCGGGTGATCTGAGCACACAGCTCTGACAGCAGAGCCTTGCTACAGCCAAACCTCTCCCTTCTGGCTCCTCCTCCAGCCGCCCAGCCTCCTTCTCTGTGGAGCTCTCAGATGTCACTGTTGACTTTATGCTCCCTTTTTGTGGTGGCCTGCTCTGGGTCGGGGTCGGTTCCCTGTGCCCCCAGGTGTGCAGGAAGCTCATCCTGGCCCTCAGGCAGCACATGCCCTGTTACTCCTTGTTTGCCATCCCAACCATTTAGGGGCCACAGTTTTGTCCTGTCTGCTTGGGATGCCCGTGGGGACGGGCCAACACTTCCTGGTGCAGTGGATCCGTGGGGCCTCTCCTCATTCCCCCTCAATTTTCTGCTCCCCTTGCATGCAGCCCACAGTGCCTTTGATAAATCCACGGGGGTTTTCCTCACAATGTTGTGGTTTCTCCTGTCCAAAGGGACTGTTCTTAAACTGGTGTTTCACAGCTGAAGTGTGGAGGTGAGGTTTATTGTGGAGCAGAGATCACAGCCTTGTAAGGAGGCTGTTCCCATTGGAGCTGGGAACGTGCAGGGCTGCATCCCTGTGTTGCTTGTTTAGGATCTCTGTAGAGCCAGGTGTGGAGCTACTCCACCCCAAGGTGGGGATGGGAGTCACTGAGCTGAGCTCAGCTGCATTCCAGGGGGGGCAAGAAGCACTGACGTTGGTGTGGCATGGTGGGGCATATTTCACAGAACCATGGAAAATCCCTCCTCGCTCCAAGTTCCCCAAGTACAGCTGTTCCCCGGCACTGCCAAGGCCACCACTAACCCATGTCCCCAAGGGCCACATCCACACGTCATGAATTCCATGTGTTCGGGGCTGTGTCTCTTGTCTCTGTCCAAGGCCATCTGGGGCCAGCTCCCAGCAGGGTGTGGGGGGTTGCTCTGACTTTCCTGTTCTCACAGAGTATCCCCAGAGCTCCCTGCTGTCCCACACAACTTTGTCCATCTTGCAGGAAACAAAAGATCAGAACAGGCTTCAGAAGAGCGGCTTCTCAGCAGATTGGCTCTGAAAAAGGAAATGGGTCCTCACAGAACTAAACTTTCTGACTCTGTTATAACCACTTCTTAATATTCTAAATACATGACACTGGGGAGTTACTTTGGGAGGGGCTCTGTCATGGGGACCAGCACGGATCTGTGACTTCTTCTGGGGACAAGCTTACATTTGTGAGTTAAAACCTGCTGGAAATTGCCACCTATCTCTAGTTCCAGTACAAGATGTAACCCATCCCCTCAGAGCCCTACTGTGAAAACCAGGAAGCACCAGCACTTGTCACACGGCCTTCGCAGCGCAGGATTGCCACCCCTGTCACTTCACCTGTTTTTCTGCTATTGGCAACCACAGCTATCCCTAATTTATATCAAGTGGTGCCTCGGCACCACAGGCAGGGCCCGGGCAGCGAGGGAGCTGGGTGCCTTTCACCCTTCTGGGGACAATGTGCCACTGGAGCAGCTGGACAGAGAGCAGGGGCCACGCCGTGGGGGTCGTGACTTCCCTACATTATCAGCCAGCACTTATGCAGGGAGGGAACAGTATTCCCTGTACCTGATTAGTATTAAATATTCCCCAAGCCACGAGGTCCTGGTGTGCATCAGCATATGGCAGAGCTGCCTCAGCGCTGGCCACCGAGCGGGGGGATTCATTAGTAAGACATTTTTATGTATGAAAAGAAAAACATTCTGATCCCTGCGGCTGGCAGCAGGCTGGCGTTTTACAGTTCTGGGAGGAAGAGAAGGATCTGCTCGTTGGCACACTGCCCTGAAATGTTTATCAGCAAACATTTGTCCTTGTTTTCTTAAATTAAAAAATTGCATATTGGTGTTGGAGTAACAGTCTGCTGGAAATGGGCCCTTTGGAAGGGCTCTTTTTGTCACCTAACCCAACCCACTGGGCATACTCTACCTGCACCAATGCCACTGCAGACACATCCCTTCCCTCTGCACCCCGGAATGTGTCGGTTCTCAAGGTCCATGTGCAAGGATTTCTCTTCCCTTGTTTCCCCCTCGTTGAATCAGTGGTGGCAAATTAGGTCATGCGGAGCTAAATTGAGCATTAACTGTTCTCCCTTCAGAGCTGTGTCTGCAGCCTCTCTGGGGAAATCAAAACCATTTCAAAATGTGACTGGGATCAGATCCTTCCCCTCCAGTGCTGGAGAACTCTGGGCTCTTCAGAGAGGACTCTGAGAGAAAGCTCCTCGTGAAGAGCAGGGCTTTGGGGAGGCATGAGGATGAAGAAGGGCTGGGAAGGGGCTGGAGTGTCCAACCTGCCCTGGCAGCCCCCCTCCTCAGCTCTGCTCCCACATCTCACGGTGCTGCTGTGCCTTTCCCTGGTTTCTGCACACCCTGGTGTTCCTTACGCATTCAGCAGCTCCGGGTGGTGGGATCAGTCCCTTCAGTCTCTTTCACAACCCAGCTCTCTCACAGTTGCTGCAGGACTTGGGAAAGCTGCTGAGAGTCTGGAGTGAGAGCTCCAGAGACTGTCCCACCCCTGTGGAGCTTTGTGAGGGTTTGACCTGTGCTGGAGCCTCCATCCCTGCCTGCTGCACTGCCCAGGCTCAGCTCCCTGGTACAGGAATCCTGCCCTCACTGCCGGCAGCAGGAGCAGCATGGGCTCCCTTAGTCCTGGGGAACCCGACCCTCCCGCTGGGCACTCCTGCTGCACGGGGGGAGCTGTGACTGGAGCTGCTCTCCACTACCCTGTGACCAGGAGCTGTTTCCCATCACTGCCTTCACATACTTCTTCCAGATTAGCAAGCTTCAAAGGCAGCTCGATGGTGAACCACAGCACGTGGAGTAGTGAGGGACATTCCTCCTGTCTCTGAGGGCACCTGGGCCAGGGCTGGTGCAGCTCCTGCCTCTCCTGGAAGATCCCAGCCTACCTGGCCAAGCCCAAGAACTCTGGGATTAGTATTTCCTAGGCACAACTCGGTCAGTGATGGTGGAAAGGTGCAGGAACTCCTTCGTGGGACCTCATGGCTGCTGTGGCACAAGGTGAGGAGTGCTATCTGTAAGGAATGGTGCCTGCAGGAATAATGGGGTAAAACCTGGGAAAAGCTGAGAGCAGGGAATGACTCCAGCAGTGAGGCTGGGCTGGGTAGGATGGAGCCTCTGGCTACACATACCAGAGTCACTCTGTGGGCTCTTTTCTCCTTCCCACTCTTTTCCCAAGCTGCCCTCTCCAAAAAGGCTTGTCCTCACAGGCTGGTTCCATGGATACATTCCAGGCAAGTTAATGAGACCTGAGAGCTGCTCGTGGCTGCCTCAGCATCAGTGAAATGGGGCTCTCCAGTGTGTGAGATGGTGATAAACTCAGCAGGAGCACCACAGCCTGGGATGGGCCGTTCATCCTTCAAGCACCCAGACCCCACCACTGAGATCCATTCTTTGAGGTACATCGAGCCCACACTGGGCAACAAGAGCAAACATCGAGGCGCTTACAGGGCTGGGTGACTTCTCTGAGGGCATCTGTGGCGTTGCTCCCTCCAGTTTCCTGACCTTAATCCGTAAAACACTGTCATGGCTTGGAGATATCTTGCAAGTTGGCAGAGCTGGGAAAGAAATGATTCCTGCCTGGGGAATGCAAGGCTGGAGCCCCTCTGCTCTGGAGCCAGCCTGGGAGAGCTGGGGGTGCTCACCTGGAGAAGAGAAGGCTCGGATGAGACCTTAGAGCCCCTTCCAGGGCCTAAAGTGGCTGCAGGAGAGCTGGAAAGGGACTGGGGACAAGGGATGGAGGGACAGGACAAGGGAGAGTGGCTTCAATATGATGAAGGGCAGGACTAGCTGGGATACTGGGAATCAATTATTCCATGTGTGGGTGAGTGCCCTTCCTCAGCCCCCAGACCTGCAGTGCTGGAGCAGGACCCCATCCTGCTCCCAGGGCCAGCAGCAGGAAGGGGAGATGGCAGCAGGATGGACCCAGAAGCTCTGATGTGCAGGGCGAGAGCTGCACTCGGGCCCTGCTGAGGGAGGCAGAGCAGGAGGCTGGATCCACAGAAGCTGCTGACCGAGGAGAGCAGAGTGGGGCTGGCTGGGCTCCTCCAGATCATTCGATGGGAATTGAGAAGGAGTTGCAAGTGGCCTGGTAAGGTTTGGAAGGGACCTTAAAGATCATCTAGTTCCAACCCCCTGCCATGGGTGGGGGTGCTGGGATGCTGATGGGATTTTCCTGGGATGCCCAGTAGCCTGTTGTAAATACCCTGGGGATACTGCAGAACACACGTGGCCTTTGGAAAAACACCCACATTCCCTAAAATAGTTTCCCAGCCAAAGCTGAGACGTTATTTAATGAGCCCCGAGTTTGGATAAGGCTGGTTTAAGCAGATCCTTGGGTTTTCTCAGCTATACAGGGCTCCGAATGAGCAAGATTCCAAGTTTCTGCCAGGAACAAATGTGTGTTTGCACAGATGGGAGGGTTACCTGGTTCTCTCCATCTGAGATGGGTTATTTACCATAAACATGTTTGCACTGGAGCTGTGAAATGAAGGCATGCTGATTGAAAACCTTGGAGCAGCTGTTGTCTCGGCATCCCCCAGGAAACTGTCACTGCCGGCTTTCCTTCCCATGGAAGTGACACTGCAGATCAGTCTAGGGAATGAGTGTTGTGTTGAGGAGGGGTTTCTGTCATGCTGCCAGGAGAACAGCAAATTCGTGTTTGATGCATTAAGCAGCATGTAAAAATTTAATCAAAACTGCATTTATTATACATGATAGTGGGGAAAAAATCCTGGTAAGGGCTTCTGCTCTTCATTAACTGCCTTAAAATGACTCAAGAGGAGAGGGAAAGTGCTTCAGCTTAGCAGAAAAGCTTGAAAATAAGAGTGTTGCCATTAGTTTTGTTGAGGTGACCCATAAAGTGTTTGGAGCAAAAAAACTCCCCCTGGATCAAGTGCGGTGCCTGAGCCAGCGCTCGGGAAAAACCCCGGGGGCTGTGATGCACTGGAGTCTTCATCCCCTGGGGTTCCCATCCCCTGGGGTCCCTCCTGTGTGGCATCAGCTGGAGCTGGCGCTGGAGCAGCAGTGGCTCTGTCTCTGGAATTGGCTTTTCCAGGCTGGAGGCAGGGGTGCAGCACGGACACAGCCTGTGGGTGTGACTCTGTGTGTGACGTTTGCTTCTCCTCCAGGAAAGGCAGCGGTGTCCCCAAGGTGCATCAGGTGTGGGCAGCTCTCCTGCCTGGGTTCAGGGTGATGGGGGATCTCAGGTGGATGATGGGGGGCTGCTGCTGCTGCTCACAATCCCCTGGACACTTCCCCAGCAGACAAAAGCTCTCGTGCCCCTTGACTGGCGGAGGATGGACTTGGCTGCTGCTCTGCTCTGGTTAAGCAGAGGTTTGGTGAACCCAGTAACTGTGTAAACAGCATAAACCTGGGAAGGTAAATAACAGTTATTGCCAAGATTACAGCTCAGTGGAGACACGACGGCATCCTTCATTGATGGAAGGGAAAACCAGCAAGGAAGAGGCTCTTGGACTGACTCAGAGCAGGAAGCACTGAAGCAGAATGAAGGGAATGAAGCTGTGTTGAACTGCAGGGTGAATGGAAATCTGGGAGGTGTCCTTGGTGGAATTCCTTGTGCTCGGTTTGTCCCATCCTCCTTTGCTCCCTGGAGCTGAAGGCACCGCGCACGGTGCAGGGGGAGCCCACGGGAGCAGAGGGCTCACGCACAGCCCCATCCAGGCACCGCCTCGCTGGGGGTGAGCAGCAGAACCTCATGGGAAGCCATCCCTGGGAAAAGCCTCCTTGGCTTGTCTCCGTTTGCTGGGAGAGCAGGAGCAGGTCTCCAGCCTCCTGTAGGGATTTAGACATGGACAGGAGAGTGTGGAGCACAGGAACTCACTTCTGGCAGCTGCTGTCCTGTCGCCGTGAGGGGCTGAGAAAATAAGGGCAGGTTTTTATGGAAAGGGTAAAAGCCTCAAGTGCAGATTGGAATTCTTAATGGAGCAGCCTCTTCCCTCGTGGAATGCAACAGCACTGCCAAGGCTGGGAGCTGAGCTGTGCTTGTCTGAGCATGGCTTAAACGGCTTGAAGGGTCTGGAGGGCTCAGTGTGGGAGGGGAGGGGCAGCTGCGATGCTCCTGCCCTGCATCCCAACACCAGAGGACACTTGATGGGATGGGAAAATGTCCCCTCCTCTTAAACAACCCCCTTTGCATTCCCCCCTCTGCCTCCTCTCTGTGGCTGCAGCCCTGGGGCAGTGAGGTTGGGTTGGCAGTGCTGAGAAATCAGATAAATCAGGGAAAGAAAACTTTTGGTTTTTTCCCTGTTAAAGAAAAGAAAAAAAATAAAGAAAAAAAAGAAGAAGAAGCAAGAAATGAAAGGAGCAAGGAGAAAAGCTGTTGAGTGGAAAATTAATCTGGAAATCAGGTCTCTTGGAGTCAGGGGGAAATTGTTTTCAGAGAGAAAATTATTGCAAAATACTGCACGAATAGGATTTTACCCCGTCAGACAAAAAATGCAGCTGAGGGAAAGGCCGGGCTGGTGGCAGTGGTAATTGGTTCTGACTGTAATTTAAACAAGGCAGGAGCTGCTGGAGCAGGGCCTGGCAAAGACAGAATTCTCCTTCTTGTAAGAGGAGCTGGGTGGCCCATTGCTGGAAAACAACTGCTGAAATGTTTAATTTTGTGACTTTTTTTAAAGAAAGCAAGCCCATTTCTCTTTCCAAATTAATGTTGTTAAATGCAAAGTGGGGGGGTTTTTTTCAGATTAAAATGAACCCTCCCTCCCAGTGAAATAGTTCAATAAGAAAATGGTGTAATATTTTTATTTTGGATAAAGCCAGAGTGGTTTTACTTATTTTCTTGCTTTAATACTGGGCTGAAAAATAGATACTTTGCCCTGATCTGGTGCATGTTTGTGGGGGTGGAGGGGCTAGTTGTGCCAGCTGCAGAGTCTGGGAGCCCTTTTTGTACTGAGGGGAGAAAATGTTGAAATGTAGAAAACACATGTCAAGAACATGATGAGGGGTTAGGAGGTTATTTGGCTCTGGCTGTCTTGTTGGGTTTTCATTGGAAAATCAATAACAATCTTGTCCACGTGTGTCAGCAGCAGCCAGTCAGTCTCTTGCAGATCCACAGGGATGAGCTGGTCACTCCAGTCAACTCGATCTAAACCCTTGGAAGGTTTTGGGGAAAGGGAAAACTCACTTAAGGCCAACACGATGTTCAAATGTGGTTATTTCTGCCAAGACTCCCTGCCAAGGGATCCCTGTCCCCACCACATCCCTCTCACTCCATCCCTGAACCCCTTGCGTGGAGCTCCCAGCCAGGACCTGGCGGACACTGGAGCTCAGGACAGCAGTGCCCAAGCACAGGCCCCTGACCAGCAGCACCAGAGGGCTCCCATTTCAGTCCAGTTTAACACACAGGACACTCCCAGGGGTTTGGAAATCCATGGATGTGTCCATGCCTGTGGTGGCAGCTGGGGCTGTCACCAGCCTGGGAATACAAGAGAGAAAATTTTTATTTAATAGCAACCGTTGCCATAAAAGATGGAAATATTGACTGAATGCCCCAGAACTTCACCACTATCCATGGATTTTATTGAGGGGAGTTACGGCCATGGCTCACATGCAGAAACTGTCTCCTAGCGACCCCTGGGCAGAAGCTGTGCTTTGCGATTTGTGCTTTTCTGGTTTAATGTGATGTCCCAGCACAATGCCATCAGAAGGAGCCAGAGCTGTTAAATCCATCCAAGCCATGCTTCCCAAAACAGCTCCTGGATTTCCTTTCTCTCTCTGTGCTATTTATATTCCTTGTGCTTGTGGAGAGAACACAGCTCCAATGCTGCCTTTGCTGCAATTAAATAAACCCTCTATTCTACTTTTTCATTCCTTTTTTTTCCCAGTAGGCCTGAAATAAACACTCAAGGAACAGCAGCAGGGTGCAGGGGGCTGTGAGCTGGGACTGAAGGGAGTTCCCTCTCTATCCAAAGGGATTAAGTGAGAGGTGTGTCACAGCCAGGCGTGCTGGAGACTCCAGGGCTGGTTCACCAAGGCTGGGAAGGATGCAGGAGGAGGGAAGCCCATCACCCCACTGGAGCTCATCAGCCCAGCCTGGCCCCTCTCCACACCACGGCCACATCTCGGCCATCTCTGTCACGGGCAGACCCCGTGCAAGCCCTGGATTAAGCTTCGCCTCCTTTTTAAATTTAAAATCCAGCTGCCTGCAGATGCATGTGCAGCTTCAGTGACTCCTCAGTCCAAAAAGCTGCTGAGTGGATAAATGGTTTGAAATGGTTGATGCAGAATCTGGGTCTTGGCATTTCCAGGAGGAGGAGTTCCCATGTCTTTTCATTTTACAAAGTGCTTGGAAAAGAGTTAAAAGATCAGCTGAAATGGAATGGAAATTGTTTGAAGTTCTCTAAATATGTGTATATGGATACACACACAGGGGAAAAAAGGGAGGAAGGGGGAATTCTGGTTTCAACTGTTTTCTTTTTGCCTTAGGTAAATTAATTTTATTTCAGCTTTTCATCTGGTTTTGTGGAAGACTCATACTTTTTACTTTTAATTTTCTTGAAGAGGTTTCTGGGATCAGGATACAGCATCAGCAGCCTGGGGAATAGGGAAGGAGACCAGCACAAAACCTCGATATGTCCTAAGGTTGGTGGCGACAGAAGTGCCTGTGCTGGGTGTTAGGGAAGAAAGGAAACCTTTGTGCACCATGAGTGTATCTGTACTAAAGGGTTACGCAGCATCCAAACTACAGGGTTACACGGCGGAGGGGTGATTATGTGGCTCATGCAATTATCACCCTCAGGGAGGTGTTTTCCAGCACAGCGCTGAGGAATTCCAGTGCTGATGCGATTTCCTTCCTCTCTAATTCCTCAAGCCATTAATCTGAACCGACTTTTATCATCCCCTTGCTGCCCTCCTGTGCATGCAGGATGATAAATGATCCACAGGCCACCCTGGGTTGTTGTGCTGTAATTTGCTGCCCAGCGTTGGCTCTGGGGCTGAGCTGGGCTGTCCCTCCTGCTGTCCACAGGTTGGGCTGTTTGAGCCTCGAAGGGCAGGGAGCCAGCACCAGAGACTGAGTTTGGGGACTGGAGGGGGACTTCATTTTTTGTCCAGATAGCAGTTTCTGCTTAATTTCCAAGACGTGGGTCAACACAAGCATCTTTGGAAGGAGTGTAACAGCATCCTGCAGTGATAGCAGACCTGGAACTGGAGGCACTAAGCTTGGGATGTTGTGTAGGGAAAAAGGCAGCTACTCCTGCTCATCCTCTCCATGGCTCCTCTGGTTTTGTGACTCATGCCTCCCCGTGCTGGGGGATGCTGTGGGGATGGCACAGGGATGCCTCCCTCCCTGCCACCATTGCTCCCGTGTCACACCATTACTTGCTTAGGTCAAGCACCTTTGGTGATGGAGGGGATTTAAGTTCCACATTTGATGGTGAGCTAAAGGTGGGAATGTGCACTATTTTATTGCCCCCCAAAAACCCGACTGTGGTGGTTTGTATGTGTTTAAATCACATTTCTTCCCTGGCAGCCAGCACGGCATGCTGCAACCTCATAGTGGGTTTGGAAATGGGGAAGGATAATAACGCAAAGAGGACATTTCCCTGGCTCCTCCGTTTGTGCAGGCCTGTTCTATTTACCAGCCCAATGCTGTGCTGAACTATTTTACCATCGTCTGTTTTCTTAGCAGAAGTTCATCTGAATTCCCAGCCCCTATGCTGGGGATGTCCTGGACATCCCTCAAGCTCTCACTGCCTCTGAGAGGCCTCCTCTCCCTCGCTCCATGGGACAGGGTCGGCCTGTGCTCATCCTCCCTGCTTCGAGGAAGACAATGGCTGATCACATATTCCAAATGCCTCGTTCCTCTTCTGGACTCATTTTCCAGCACAGGAATGTTCCCTCTCCAGCATGGATGCTGCATACCAAACATGCTGCAGTGTCTCTGACATGTTCAGTTCAAGGTCTTTTCTCTGATAGCCTCAGGTTTATCTTCTCTAAATCATTCCAAGGATCTCACTGATGACTTGGGAGGAACGAGGGCTGCTCTTGCTGGTGTCATTGTGGGTGTGAATCTTAATGGCAACCTGCGAGGTGGGTCTGAGTGAGGGGGAGGTAACACCCCCCCCGTGTGCCACCGTGTACCATTAGCCCTGCATACACCTGGAGATTAAAGGGACCGTTCTAATTAAAACAATATAAATCTGGATTTCCTGAAGTTGGACTGGTTAACGATGTGTCACACTGCAGCAGCCTGGAGCTGTGAATTAGCCTGGTGGTGCCTGGCCCCGGCGAGCCGCGTGCCACGGCCAGGGCTGCCAGTGCCGGGCTCTGAATCACATCCGCTCGAGGTCGTCTCCAGCAGACTAGAAAGGCTTAATTCCATGAGTTCAATAAATAATGTGTCTGTTTTAAGCACAGACAGTAATTCATGGCCTCTGCGTAACAGTAGCTCAAAGATCTTAATTTAAAGGTCTTTGTGAGGATGATGCTCTCATGTGCTGGGGATGGTTATGGAGTCTCTCATTTTCAAATTACTGGGTAGAACTGAGCCCTATTTTAATCTGGCCATTAATTAGAGGGAGTAATTGTTGACCAGTGTCTCTCCGGGCACTCTAATGTGAACAGGAGCATTCATTTAGTGTGGCGCTGGTGGACGGATGCCTGCGGCACTCGGCTCTAATTGGGTCCCAGCCCTGGAGAGGATGGGACTGAGCGGAGCCGGAGGCTTCAGGCTGCCTCCTTCATCCCTGCGGTTGTGATGAATTCGCTGTCTGACTCCAGTGACCCACGGGCGGGGACGACGCAGCCCGCAGCAGTGAGAGCCCGGGTTCGCCTGGCGCCAATTAGCGCTGCCGGCGAGGAGGAGGAGTGGGCTGGGGCTGCTGTCCCGCCTCCCGGGAAGCGGCTCTGCAGAGCTCCGGTGCCTGCAGGGAGGTGGGAAATCGGCACACGCGGTCCAAGGCAGTGTCTGACACTCACCACGCCTCTGGGTCATCCCGCGTTGGGGCAGGGCACGGGGCCACTTGGCTCCGTGCAGGAGCTGTGAGGGAAGGGGAATGGAAAGGGAGATGGAGCAGAGGGGCAACTCCCCGGCAAAGGATGCTCGAGCCATGGGGAGCAAGGAGAGGGCCAGGAGCAGGGCGTGAATGAGGGTTTGAGAGCTGCTGGGGGCAACTGAGAGGGACAGGGAGCAGGGAGAGGAACCGAGAACAGGGAGAGGGACAGGGAGCAGAGACCGAGCGATGGTACAAGAGGTGATGGAAAGGAGGGAGAAGGACCAGGAGCAGGGAGAAGCACTGGGAGCAGGAAGAGGTACAGGGAGTGAGAGAGGGACTGGGAGCAGGAAGCAAGGGAGGATACGAGAGGTGATGGAGCAGAGAGGGAGAGAATTGGGAGCAGGGAGTGGGGGAGGATACAAGAAGCAATGGAGAAGAGCCCATCCCATGGAGCAATAGGATCAAGGATGGTCTGAACACCTGAATCACCATTTGCCTTTCCTTGCCCTGTGTCCTGGAGGTGATTTGTCAGAGCAAGGGTGCCCTGGGTCCAGAGCCTGGTGCCCAAGCCCAGTTAGGCTCTCCCAAAGGAGACATCAGAGATGAGGCAGCCAAATCCACACTGTGTGTTCCCATCTCCCTCTCCAGCGGTGTTTTTGTCTGTGGTTCCCGTGCCTCACCCCATGCTGAGGGGCTGCAGTGAGCTCCACTGAGCTCCGTAGATCAAACTCCCAGGATTTACGTGGGGGGAAAGGGGATGAGCAGAAAAGGTGACTCTAGGTGTTCTTCTTCTGCAGCAGAGGTTTCAGAGCTGTGGCTCTTGGCACCCACATCCTCCCAGCTGGGGAGGGGACAGTGGGAGAGAAGGGAGGCCTTTGTTGTGGGAAATGGCTTTGGCAGCTGTGGTGGGGCAGGTATTTATTGAACCCATTTTCACCAGTGGATATAAAAATGGTTTGCATCCTGATCAGGCTGCTGTTTCCTTCACCTCCTGTCACGTGCTCCTGCTGCCACTCACCCAGTGAAGCACTGCAGCTCAGAGAAGGTTCCTTGGGGTGCCCAAATTCCCATGGGTACCTTTGGTAGAGATGGATGGGGGCTGATGGGGGCAGTTTTCTGGAACTTGGGGCTGCAGCTGCTGAATGGAACAGTCTGGGCAGGGATCAGCATCACTGTCAGCACTTGCACCCCAAAAGGGTCTGAAAATGAAATGGGGTCATTTCCTGGCAGAGGGGAGAGGCACTGCCTGGGGATGGGTCCTGGGGATGTGGCACCTGGGGACATGGGTTAGTGGTAGGCCTCGCGGTGTTGGGGGATGGTTGGGATTGAAGGTCTCAGAGGAATTTTTCAGTCTGAATGATTCCATGTTCCTGTGTGCTGCAGGCTTGCAGCAGGAGAAGCAGGCTTGGAATTCAGGATAATCTCCATGTGCTGAAAAAATAGCACAAAATCAATGATAGAAAGTTCAGTAATAACAAGTGCAAAGCACTGCACTTACACAGGAGGAAAAAAAAACACGCAAGAAGATGAAAGGAGGAATAATTGGCTCTGCAGTAGATTCCCTATTTTTTTACTTACTGCCCATTTTTTATCAAAGCAAATTCCCAGAGCTGGGGCAGCAGGGCCAGAGACAGGTTTGGACACTCGTGGGGATCCCAGGGGGTGTGCAGAGGGGCTGGGACATTCCCTGGGTGTCCCTCCTTGCGCCAGCACCTTGACCCAATACCAGGCCCTGCTCTCCCTCGCATGGATGATTTCACAGCCTGACTGTGACCACAGGCAGCCCCCACGCTCCAGAGAAAGCTCAAATGTTTGGGATAAAATGATGCCTGGGCTGAGAGGGACTCTGTCATCATACCAGATGGACCCCTGGTAGGGCAGAGCCAGCACGGAGCTGCAGCCCCTCATCATCCCTCAGCATTGGAGTGACTGCAGGGCTGGGAGCTCCAGGCTGCAGGGACAGAAGCACTGGAGTTAATGGATGGGGAGCAGGATTTGATGTGCTTTAGTGTCTGTTTGAAGAGTCATGAAACACTTGGGGCTATTTAATTGAAAGTAACTGTGCAAAACCCAGAATTAATTCCTATTAAACATCTGCAGTGACATTTTCTTAAGTGGAAATTAAACAGGGATTAAGGTGAAGCCTCCTAAGACTCTCCTGTTGTGACCAGGAATATTTTAAGGCACAGGAGTATGTTAAATTTGAAGAGATGAGCTGATCTAGATGCATTCGTGTTTTTCCCTCTCTCCGTGTGGCTGCTCAGGCAAGCGGGGGGAGCTGGAAGTAGAACCACAGAAACATGGAATCATGGAATGGTTTGAGTTGGAAGGGACCTTAAAAAACCACCCTGTTCCAACCCTTGGCCATGGGCAGGGACACCTTCCACTATCCCAGGTTGCTCAGAGCCTCCTCCAGCCTGTCCTTGAACACTTCCAGCAACGGGGCAGCCACAGCTTCTCTGGGCACCCTGTTCCAACAGGAAACCCCATGTGAGCTGTCAGTGTGTTTGAGGAAGGAGAAAGAACGGACAAAGAGAAGGCTGGGAAGAAGAGAGGGCTGGGAAGAGTGGCCAGGAGGGATGGAGTGTCAGGGAAAGGAGATGAATGGGGCACCTATCCCTCTCTGGGGCTGAGCCCTGGTCATTGGAGCAGCAGCCACATGGATCACACTGTCCCACCGACAAGAAGCATGACCTGCTCAGAAGATAAAAATTTGGCCAGACATGAGGGCAGGAGAGATCCTGTGGGAATACTGGGGACAGAAAGCTGCGTTTTTATGATTATTGGGTTCCTGACAGAGGCTGTGTGACACCGTGCCCAGAGCTGCAAGGAGGAGGCTGCTGCCCACCAGCTCTGATCAGCATGAGGCTCCCAGTTCCAGGTCTGGCCATCTCCTCATCCAATGTGCTATTCAATTAATTAAATATTCTCTCTTCCAGATTGCTGGCTGAGGGTGACACACGCTTAATGAACAGCTGCAGGTCCCTAATCACATTGGCAATTAGGAATGTAATTAGAGCACTTGCAAATGGTTTTCATGCTGATAAAACATGACAGAACGGAGCGTTTTCACTCACTGTCAGCTGCCAGACAATCTGTTACCCATCTAATGGCAATTTAATTACAAATTCCTCCACTACCCTGGTTTCCGGTCGCTCAGGTCCCTGGCTTGCTTGGGCAGCTCTTGGGTTCTGCTGAGGTCACCTGGCATCACCGGCCTGGAGCTGGGCACGGAGCAGAGGGATTTCTGGAAAGGTCCAGGAAGTGGTTCTCTCCCACCTGGCTCCTGCTGAGCCAGTGTTTGGACAATGCTCTCAGGCACACAGTGGGATTGTTCAGGTGTCCTGGGCAGGGCCAGGAGTTGGACTTGATCCTGATGGGTTCCTTCCAACTCAGGAGAGTCTCTGATTCTATGATTCCAAGGGGATTGAGGGGAAATCCAGGTTAAATACAGTGCGAGGGCAGGCCCAGATACATAGGAAGGGCTGTGCAGAGGGCACAGGGGGAAGATCCCAGCTCCCATGGAACCATGCATGGTCAGATTGGTTTACATTACCTTGACTGATGCAGGGGAAAGTCCCACCTGGCTGAGGAGCCTTGAGAATATGGGTGTTCACACGGGACATCTGATGTACCCATGTCATTAGGGGTGAAAGGCTCCCCGGCCATTAACCAGCCCCAAATTGCTCCAGCGCTGCTGGCCCCGGGCAGGTGAGGGATGCAGTAACACAGAGGGAGCATCCCGACCTGGCCACTTCCCCCCTTGGCCACTTGCCCAGGCCATGCAGGGTTTGGCCACCTCTGCGCTGTTGCTGGTGGTGACCGCAGTGGGCAGTGCCTGTGGCTGCAGCTGGGGCAGTGTGTGGCTGCGCAGGGGACGGGGCTCAGGCTCCCTTGTGGCACGAGGATGAAGGTGCTCAGTGGGCTCGCAGGATGCTGCTGTGTATTTGTGCCGTGAGTGAAATAAAATAACACTGTAATTTTGTCGTCAGCAGCACTTCTCCCCATCCTCCAGGTGCTGTGTGAATGCTAAGAGCGTGTTTAATTCATTATCAGGGGGAGCAGGATTAAAAAGCCCATTTTACAAATGAAGACACCACTCGAGAGAAGTTACTCACATCAGGGTGACACACAGGGAACAGAACAGAGGGATTTTAATGACAAATGAAGGGCAAAGGTCTGCCAAATGATGGACATATATTTTGGTACATGAAAGCTCAGAGCCCAGGTATCAATTAAATCATCAAACCGGCTGAAGGTGGTGATGGTTCCTTGTGACCATCAGTAATCAAGGCAGCTGAATTCATGGCTCTGATGGGCTTTGAGGAAACTCTGCAGGTCATTTTCTCATTGTTCTGGTGTTTAGCTTCCTAGAATCATAGAATGGTTTGGGTTGGAAGGGACCTTAAAAATGATCCAGTTCCATCCTCCAGTTCCACCCAGTTCCTCCCACTCTGCCCTGCAGCCCCCTCAAACCACCTCACCCATGGCTGCTGCCCTGACAGCTCAGCAGTGGCCCCATCACTCAGGGAATTCCTGACGGGCTGTGGTGGCAGAGGCACCTGTGCATGGCAATGGGACGGTGCTGGAGCGCAGAGCAAAGACAGCGGCTGCATCACGCAGATCCAGCTCCATCCAAGCATCTGGCTGATCAAAGGCAGCGAGACAGCACAGTTCCTGTCAGCGAGGAGCTGTAATGAGGATTTTCACGCAGACAGCCTCTGCACAGAGAATCCCAGTGATGGATGTCAGCCTGCTCGCCTGCGTAAATAAACAAGGACAAATTAGAGCCAGGGAGGCAGGAGAGCAAGGGCCACGTGGAGAGAAGGCATTTGGCTCACAGTGGTGGGAAATAGGGGGCAGGGAGGCTGAGGCTGAGGGAATTTCTGAGGCTCAGTTGCTCACTGTAGCTGCAGAGAGCCGTGTGTGCCTCGGGGACCAGGCAGCCCCTGCTCTGTGCAGCCCCAGATCCACAGATCGTGCAGAAGTACCCACGGGAGCCTTCGTGAGCCCCCCTCCCTGGGCAGGACTGGGACCGCACTGCTCCCCGTGACATGTGGTGACAGGGGCGCTGCTTCAGCTCTGGGGGTCCCAGGGTCCCCTTGCCCCCCAGGTCCTTGTGCTTTATTTTCTGGCTGGTGTTTACTTTTAAAACTCCTGGGAGTGCTCGGCTCCTCGCATCCTGCTCTGACCCAGTTCTTGCTCGTTGCCATGGAGAACTGGACCCAGTTCCATTAACAGTCCCTGTGCTGCTCCTGCCTGGCTCCGAGGCTGGGGGATGCAGTGGTGAGCCTGGATGGGATGTTCTCAGGAGAGGGGCCAGGTGGGATTTGCAAGGGTCAGTGAAGGGCTGGAGTTTCTAGCTGCCTGTCCCAGGTGGGTCAGGACAGTTGCAGCAGCTCAGGACAGGCTCCTGGAGCCCAGGACGGGCTCCTGCAGCTCAGGACAGGTTCCTAAAGCTCAGGATGGGTTCCTTAAAGCTCAGGAGAATTCCTGAGGTTCCCCCTGCAGCCATTTTTAGTCTGAGACACAAGCACTGATGACCTCACCACCTCCCTCCCGCCTCCATCCCTCCCCTTCACATGTCTTAAAACCCAGAAATTTTTCAACAAAGGCTTCTGGTCTCATTCCCGGTGCTGTCCATCGCTCCACAGCCAGGCCAAGAATATTTAGGAATGCTCAGATGTGTCTAATGATCAAGAACCCTCAGTTTTAGGGGCTGGTTGTTCAGATGAGTGTTTAAAATCTCAAATTCCATCAAGGATTAATTTGGGCCAGCTCAGACTCTTAACTCGTTTGGCCTGCGCAGTCTGTGAGCACCTCAGGGTGTAATTTTCTGTCCATTTGTTTAACTATTGGGGTTTTTTTTCCAGCCTGAAGCGAAATCACCAGTTAAAGGGATTTTCATTCCCGGATGGGAGGGCTGTAGCATGTGTTCCCAGTGAGGATTATCCCATCCCAGTGCAAGCCACTGCTGCTGCAGACAGGACAGATGAGACATCTTGATGTCACTCACTATATAAACCCAGTGATTTCTCTTACCTCTTAATTTTGCAGCTCCCCAGAGCAGGGGGGGAAGCCCCAGGGTTCCCAGGCAGTGGGTTTTTAAGCTTTGTCAAGGGAGGGTTTTTTTAATTTCCTATTTCATGAACTACAGAACAAATGAAAAGTAAAAAGCCAACACCAACCTTCCCCTCAGCCCCCCAAAGCCTGCCATTAGCCTTCCCAAGCCCATGCCACACGCTGTTTTTCCCCTCCTGGCTGACGTGAGGAATCTGTTTCTGGTTTGATTTTCAGTATTTGTGACGCTGAAACCTCTTGTGTTTAAAGCACATTCCTGGAAAGCAGCGGCACAGCTCATTCCATCATCTCAGAGCAGCCTTTCCCTTTCCATGAAACAACCTGCCATGTGAGTGATGGTTTTAAATTGGCTCTCACAACAAGGGATGCCGTTTCCTAGAAACCTGAGGCTGACAGGGAAAGGCACCAGATAAAGCAGGAGGCGAAAGGGAAATGCTCCAGCTGGGCTCCTGCTGGCACTGGCTGTTCCGGGGAAATGGGCGACCCGGGACTGCAGCCCTTGCCCAGCTCCCCCCGGTCTGCGGGCGTTGTGACAGAGCCCCGGGCCGTGCCAGCACCGGCAGGGCTGCGGAGGCGGCTGCGCCCGGCACTGGCTGGAGGGAAAGACGGAGGAGTCCCAAGGTGGTGATGGCTCTCAGGGGGCTTTGGCCACAGCCAGAGGACACAAAGGTGACACTGCCGCGTTCCATCCCTGGCACCATCTCAGGACAGGCGGATCCTTTGCCATCTGCTCTCCCCCTGCCCAGCAGCCCCAGTCACGCCGGTCCCTCTGGCTGCACCAAGCGGGCTCTGAGCCCAGCCAGCCTGAGCAGCCCCAGCAGGGATGAGCTCCTGGCTCTGCTGCCCCAGCGCTCCTCATCCCCCTGGGCCTTGCCTCGGGCTGTGGTTTGCTCTGGAGATGGTTTCAGGGCTGGGATAATGAAGCGAAGCCATGGGAAGCCTCAAAGGAAAACGCCTCCTCCCCTGCCAGGACTCATTTCCCCATTCCACACGGTCGTTCCGCGGGCAGTGCAGCAATCTCCGGAGCGAGTGTGGCGCTTCCTCTCATTCCATCGGGGTGGAGGGAGGAGGGACGGGGCGGGGGTCACTCCGGCACGCCCGGGACCCTGCTTTGCCAAGGTGCGCCCTTCCCAGCAACTCCCAGCCCCCCACTCTCCAGACACTGGGCTAACATCCATCCTGGAGATTCACAGCTACACCCACTGCCAGCCGGAGCCACCGAGGCAGGAATGCTGCCAGCAGCACGGGGGGAGCAGCGTGTCAGACACATCCATGCAGAGAATTCCGGCTTTTCCGCCACCGCAGAGTCCCTCTGGAAGCGCTGGCTGCACTGAGCAGACGGTCCATGCTGCTGAGCTGTTGTGGCAGCCGGGGTGAGCCCCCGCAATTAACCCCCGAAGGTCCAGAGGCTCATCCCAGACTCTGGTGGGCTGCACGGGGGGCGTTTCCACGGCAGTTTCGGGCTGGGCTGGCGGCAGAGCCGAGCAGTGCTCACCTCCGCACGCCGAGGCTCTGCTGTTCAAATGCCCGCTTGCGGCCGTTCGGGAAATGTTTCTGCTTTGGAAGGTTTTATCTTTCCGTTTCAAAGAAAAGGCTCCCACGCTGGGCCAGTCCCATGGAGGGGGGAGCGCGTCCTCTCCCAGGGACGACCATGGTGAAAGGAGAGAATCTGTGTCCCCTCGCACAGACTGGGAGCAGCCAGATTTTTGCTCTCACTGTGTCCCTGCTGCTCGCTGGGTGCTCACAGGGCTCAGGGCAGGCTGGGTGCCAGGGCTCCGGGTCTCTCCCGCCGTGGGGGCTGCTCACCAGGGCTGGGGTGACCTCTGGCTTTTGGGACCTGTGTCACGATCTCCTTGACAAGTGGCCAGAGCCCAGGAGCACCTGCAGATCCCTGCCAGACCCCACACACTTGTCCAAGACACGCAGCAAACCAGGCTGGAGCAGAGTGATGGGACGGGTGAAGGAGATGGGGCTGGGACAACCCCCTGGCAAGCTGCAGTGGTCTGGGGCTACCCTGCCAGGCTCTGGACCAGGGAATAACGGGTCTGGAAACGCAGGGTGTGAGCCCTGGGGACTGCAGCCCCCCACTCCTCGGTGGGGGGCTCTGGGCAGTGGGGTCTTCACGGCAGAAGCAGGAGCACCCGCACCAGACTCAGCCTGTGGCCCGTCAGTGCTGTGCCTGTCACAGACACCCCACGGCAAGGGCAGAGCTCTGAGCAGCGCAAATGCCACAGGTTTGTTCGTAGTGGAAGCAGCAACTCATTCTCCAGGCAGGTTCCATGTGCTGGTGGTTAATCTTTAACAGGAAAAAGCCTGGAGCAAAGGCATAAAGTAAGAAATATTTAATTCCACAGTGTTGGTTTGCGCCGTATGTTTTCCACTTAATAAATATTTTAGGCACTTACGCTCCAAAAAATGGGCTCTGTCTTTGCAGGTTTCTGTGTCTGTGCTCCCTCATATGAGATTGCCCCCGATGCCCCTTCCCCAGCAGTTTCTGCCCAGTGGCCCCATTCCAGCATGGGGAGTCCCATCACCAGCTTGGCCCCACCACGAGCTCCATCCCCGCCCTCTCCAAGGCACTGGGGAGGCGAGAGCACCCTGGGCTCCAGGAGGACACGGCTGGCACTCAGAGATGTTGAGAATCCCTGTGGCCATCCCAGACCGGGGAAAGGGCAGGCTGGCACACTCAGTGTTCTGGATAATGAGACATCATCCAGGGGCTGGCAGCAGGGTGCTTAATATTTATGTGTACAGATGTTTTTGGATGGAGCTTTAAAAGCATACCCTGTACCCAGCCAGCCCACAAGCTCTCCAGGCTGGGCTGAGCCAGCACAAGGAAAGCTGCTGCTGGATGGTCCCATATATCCCCTCCGCTCCTGTGGATGCACAGCCATATGTTTTGCCAGGTTTGGGGAATGCTGTGATAAGAAGGTCCCAGGGCGGTCCTCACCTCATGGCCTCCCCCACATACAGACATAGCCAGTAACGTATATATATTATATTTTATTTATATTTTTTATATATATATATATATATATATATACACATTAACAAAGAAGTTGCAAAAAAAACCAACAAAAAGGGAAAATAAACCAACAGGAAAAACAACCCTCCCCCCAAACAAAACGGAAGCAGGAATGTTACAGGTGGAAGGGGAGGCTGAGGGGAGCCAGGAGTGCACACATCCCGAACTTGTACACTGGTGTCACCAGGAGCACAGGAACCAGCAGCAGCACTCTGGGCCCCCCTCCATGTCCCGAGCAGGGCCCAGGGATGGGGCAGCTGCTCCCCAAATCATGGTGACACTTGGGTGGGCTCTGCTTTCAGTACCACAAGAGGACAATGTGGGTGACTGGGAAAGGCCCCCAGCCCCATTTGGGGTGTAGGGCTCCCCCAGCCCCCGCCCGGCCGGGTACGAGACACGTGCGGGGGCCAGTGGGTCCCATAATTAGTGCAATTTCATCAGGTGCAAATGTCATGTTAAGGGCTCGTGGTCTCTGAGCTGAGGACGCTGAGTCCTCCCTGAGCCCGTCCGGCAGTGCCGGCGCCGTGGGGCAGCTCGGCACTGCCAGTGCCAGCATCCCAGTGCCTGGCACAGGACGAGCAGCCCCACGGCACCGGCACACGGGGAAGGGACTTCCATGAGACTTTTCCATTAAAAACATCCAACTTAAAGGGTGATTTAACCTCCCAAAGTGAGACGGGGCCATGAGGCAGGCTGTGGGGATGGCAGATGTGCCCCTGCTGCACCCTCCCTGTGCTCCTACACCCCGGGGCTGGGAGAAGCAAATGGAGCCGCTCTGCCTGCTCAGGAGGAGGGATGGATCCCCTGCGCTGGCCCTGCCAGGCACCATGGGAAAGCAGCCTGGATCAGAGGGAAACCCCTGTCAGCTTGGCAGGACAGGCAGCAGATCCTTTCCCGAGGAGCTGCCCACCTCCCTTTTCCAAACCCACAGCCCAGACACACGGAGGGATGGCGTGCTGGGAACAGGCTCTTGTACACTCTCTTCCTGGGCAAAGCTGTCACCACCAGACTCACCAACATAAACCCCTTGGACAGGTCACTGGTGGGGGTCACCAGATGAATTCTGAACTGGCTCCACATGAATTCAACCAGTCTCTTCCCCAGCCCCCACAGGATGAGCCCCAAGGGGCTCTTGCCCTGTCCAAGGCAGCCACTCTCAGAGCCTGGGCTTTAGAATCACAGAACAGGCTGAGTTGGAAGGAGCCCATCAGGATCATCCAGTCCAGCTCCTGGCCCTGCACAGGACAGCCCAACAACCCACCCTGTGTTTGGGAGAGTTATTCAAATGCCCCTTGAGCTCTGGCAGCCTTGGGGCCATGACCATTCCCTGGGGAGCCTGGTCAGAGCCCGACCACCCCCTGAGGGAAAAACCTTTTCCTGATATCCAACCTAACCCTCCCCTGACTCAGCTCCAGCCATTCCCCTCAGTCCTGTCACTGGTCACAAGAATGAAGAGACGGGTACCTGTCCCTCCACTCCCCCTTGGGAGGAGCTGAAGATGACAAAGAGACCTCTCCGCTCTTCTCCAGCTGAACAAACCAAGTGACCTCAGCCACTCCTCCTAAGACCCCTTCAGATCCTTCTCCATCCTTGTGGCCCTTCCTTGTTCACTCTCTAACAGCTTCATGCCTTTTTTATACTGTGGTGTCCAAAACTGCCCCCAGGACTCAAGGTGAGGCTGCCCCACCCCAGAGCAGAGAAGGACAATGCCCTCCCTGGCCTGATGCCCCCAGGACAGGGATTTCCCTCCTGGCTGACTGAGATCCAACTGACCATGGACCAGGACCCTCAGGTCCCTTCCTGCAGCTGCTCTCCAGCCTCTCATTCCCCAGTCCACACACGCAATCAGGATGGCCCCATCCCAGGCACAGAGTGCCCCCACAATGTCCCAGCCACTCACATGCCCACTGGCCCCAAACCGTGCCACAGGCCCCCACTGTGACACAGGGATTGTGTGCCAGCCCAGCTCCTCCTGGCCTCTCAAATAAATCCAGACACTGGAGCTTGGCCAGAGGGCTTGATGCTGGTGGTTACTGGGAATACTGGTGACAGCCAAAGAGCTTGCAGTAACCAGGAGCCTCGGGGACAGACTCAGTCCTTTGCCACAGAGTAAATAGGATGGCTCCACACCCACACCTCCACAGAACCACGGAATAATTTGGGCTGGAAGGGATCTTTAAAATGCACCCAGTCCAACCCCCTGGCATGGTGGAGAACAAACCAGAAGTCAAGATTTGGGGTCATAAATTGAGATTTTGGGTCATAGAGCATAGAGGTGGTCTTTGAGCAGGACTCTACCGCAGGCTCAGAGCAGGAAGGTGAGTTTTTGCTGCTGGGACACCAGGCAGGACACTAATGGAGGCCTATGTGGAGCAGGGCACTGCTGGCCAGATCCCATACTGGGAAGGAGCAGCTGCAAAACCTCTGCGCCAGGGGCTAGAGCTCCTCAAGGATGCAGCTCACAAAGGAGGAGGTGGTGGCATGGGGGTCCATGGCTCTCCACTGCAAGACCCCGAAAATGCATCAGGACTATGCCATCTACAGCATGGACAGCCACTCGGAACACACTCAGTGCCATCTTCACTCCCACAGACCTCCATGGGACCACCACGGGACCACCACCCACCACACAAACACCCAGTGCTCGCCGAGCCCGAGGGCTCCAGGCCTTATCCACCCCACCAGGGAAGCTACCGAGCCACACGCAAAGTCCTCCCTGGAAAGTGCTGCTCAGTGCTCTGAGCTGTCACTCAGCTGTCAGCGGGCTCCAGAGCCCAACCCTCCTGTCCCAACCTGCGCCTCATGGCACGCATGAGCCATTCCCTGACCACCACGGCACCTCAGGTCACCCTGACACCTGCCCCAGCCTTTCCAGCCCCCAAGGGAAGAACCATCCAGGTGACAATCTTCTCAGGGAGTGATGGGAGCCACCGCCAAGGAGCTGCTCCAGCCACTCTTGTGCACTCTGGAGCTCACCAACAGCAGTTCATTCCCAGCCGTGGTTTGAGGTTCTTCCACTTTTCCATTAAAATAAGATGGAGCTGGGTGCGGATGGTGCTCGATCGCTCGGGCGCCACAGCGGCTCTCCAGCACGGCTGCCAGCAGGCAGCTCCGGCCACCGGCACCCGCCAGCACGGCCAGTGCTGCCACAGGGCACGGGCAGGCCTGCGCAGCCTAGTGACAGGCTTTCATTCCTGACACGTATGGGGACTCCTGGGGCTGGCAGTTACACTCCTGCTGCTCGGGGTAATCGATGAAATCCGGGGCGGGCAGCCCCGAGAGGATCATCAGGGATTTGTTCCAGATGGTGAAGGTGGGACACACTGGCAGGATGAAGGAGACCTCGAAGGTGTGGAGGTGGAGGGAGTTGGCCGGGTCGTAGAAGGAGAGCGCGTTGTTGTCGTAGTCCAGGAGGACCCCGAGGCGCTTCATCTGTGGGTGCACCTCTACCAGCATCTCCTTGTTGTTGTGCCGCACCACAAAGTTGTTGTTGCAGCGGGAGAAGACCCAAGAAGAGGAGTTCTTCCCAATCCACTCGTTTTTGGGGGCTGACTTGTAAGCCACGCCGATGGCATACCTGCAGGGAAGAGAAGCTGTGCTCAGCACCCTCCAGCCTCGGCACAGCACCAGGCCCAGCCCTGATGGCCATGACACCCCGTGCTTTCAGAGCCCACCTGCCCGTGAAAGGACACAGGGTGGGCATCTCTGGCAGAGGCCGGACTGGGAAAGCATCCCCCCTCACACCAGTGGTGCCTTACCAGGTGGAGGATCCCACCACCACCTCCCAGTAGTGGCAGCCACTGTCGATGAAGACGTTGCCGGCCGCGCCGTAGCAGCCTGTCCCGCTGAACCTCTCCGGCGTGTGGCTCTTCTTCAAGGAGCTCTCGTCCTTCTCCATCTGCAGCCCATCATTGGAGATCTTCAGCTTCTTGTGAGCCATCTTGGGGTCCAGCTTGAATGGCTGACCTGTGGGGAGGAGACACATGGATTAGGATTTGTGTTGTTAGCATCATGGTGCAGGAAAGGTGCTTCTTCATATCCCATGTTCTCAGCTTGGCATATTTAATAGTGGTTTGCTTGGGTGCTTTCCCCAAAACCAGACCAGATCTGGGTGGTGTCCCAGAGCTTCAACCAACTCCTTGTTTGTCAATGATTTCCCTCTGGAAGTCCTCAGACTATCCCTGGATTTGCAAACAAAACCCCAAGACGCTGCAAAGAAGGAAGTTGAGTTCAGGTGGGTTTTGCTGAGGTGTTTTCATGTGAGATGAAGTAAAGAGCACACAGACACCGGAGAGCATTTCCATAGGGATTCACCTGCTTCAGGACAAAGCAAATGACAGCTGCAGAGAACATCCCAAGTCCTGCCAACAGCTTCACCCTCACGTTTTGGTACCCGGCTCGGGGCATGACTAGCTGTGTCCTCCTGCACGCTCCCATTTTTGGCTACAGACACCGAGTCCCAGCAAGGAGAAATACCGACACCACCACGGCAACGGGGTCCTGAGCCTGGGCTGGGGACCCCCAGAACAGCCAGGAAACCCTGCAAACAGACACACAAGGAGAGCCCCAGGACAGCTGGGAACCTCTGCAAAGAGCTGCAACATCAGCGACACGGGCAGCTGCAGAGCGGAGCTCATCCCTGCTGTGCTCCCGTACCTGATGGGAGCTTGTGCTGGTTTTCCTCAGAGCCCAATTTGCTGAATAATTGAGTTGAGAAGCCTGAAAGTAAAGCTGCAAATTGGGAGTGACCTGCCCCCTCCTTCTTCTGGCTGCTCTGATCTTTCTGCCGTATCTTTTCCTGGCAGTAATGCAAAGAGACAAGCTCTGAGGAAGTGAGGTATAAAAATACTTGGCTCCATCAGGAGAGAGACACTCACAGCCCTGTTTTCAAAGTCGACCCCTTGCTAAGGTCAGTGTGAAGAACTGGAGCCCAGCCCTTGTCACTGGTTTGTGCTGGTGTGTCCTGGAGCGAGCACTCGAGCCACATCCATGGGCAAGGTGTGCAAGGGGCAGGCTGGGAGGCAGCAGCACATGGGCTGGGATGGGTCAGAGGGTGTTTCAGAGAACACAGCCAGGCACCTGCTATCATCAATCCCCTTCCCACTCTGGCACTGGGAAAAAATACAGGCTTCACAGAGGTCATGACAGTCCCAACCTCAACCCCCGGCATGGGGGCTGCCAGAAGAAGGGGGGTTCTGACTGTGTAAGAGGGCAGAGCAGCCTTCACTCCCTGCTTCCCCACCATCACCACCCTCTGGGCCTCCCAGTCACTGCTCTCCAGCTCCCCAGCCCCGCCCGGCAGAGAGCCGAGGGTTGCAACGATTCCTCTCATCATTAACGATTCCTCTCATCATTAGCATGTATGTCCTGGGCTGGTCACTCAGATTACCTTTATCCCACGAATCAGCTTGCTGGCATATTCCCGACAGCCTTTTGCTGGTCACCCCTGCACAAGGCTAGGGAGCTGTGGGGAAGCAGCCGGCTTCGGGACTGGATACAGCCGGCTGCACCCCTGGGGCATTTATCAGCTGGATTATCCCTCCCTTCCCGGCAGAGCTGGAGCGAGCGGAGCAGAGGAAATCCTGTCTGGCACTGGGTGTGTGGGAGCAAAGAGGAGGCAGCCAGGAACACGGTCAAGGTCAGTGGTATGCAGGGATGGAGCCAGGCAGAGGGAGCCGTGCGCTGGAGCTGCATCCCCACCCTGCAGGGCCCCAGACACCCACCCCGCTCCCCTGGCCCTCACAGTGCTCCTGCACCCATCACGGTGAGCAGCGGCTCACCGGCTTGGGACGCTCCTGTCACCCACCCACAGGGACAGCGAGGACAGGCTGCCTGCTGCTTTACATAACAGCTGCGGAAATAACTGGAATGAGATCCCCAGGAGCAGGAGACAACATCCAACACTCAGCCAAATGCGGGAGCAGCAGCCCACGCCACTGGGGGGTCAGTGCAGGGGTGCCAGCGGTGCCACCGGCGCCCTGCAGCACAGCAGCTCCTGTGTGCCCCACTCCTCTGGCTGCAGGGGCACAGGGACGGGGCAGAGTGGACAGCTGGGGACTGCGTTTGGCTGGAAACGTGTGGAAAGGAGGGATGGATATGTACTCTGCTCCCAAGGATGCTGCAGGCATCCACCACGTTCTGCCCAGAGAGCAAAGCAAGCTGCAGGGACACAGGGACACAAAGCCAGCCTTCCTGCCTTCTGTCTCTCCTCTCTGCCTGCAGTGGCAGTGTCCCTGCTCCCACCAGCCATCCAAGATGCCACCTGTGGGGCACAGGACACCCACACAGCACGGCTGCCAGCACCACCCTGTCCTCCCTGAAGACATCATCTTCTGCAAAGAAAGAAAGAAAGATGCAGCACTCAGTAATGCTGAGTCATCAAGTCATAGGAAAGCCATAAATCCATCTAAATCTATGACTCTTTTCACAGATTCCTTGCTGGGAAGCTTCTGTAGGGATAATCCTGATCCTTAAAAACACCTGCACTAACACGATTCAGTCAGTAGCAGTGACCCCGCAGCCCACTGCTCAGGCATCAAACCCACTCCTGACATCTCACATGGGATGTGGATGGAGCCATCCTGTAGTACACTGAAGTCTTGCCAAGAGATGCAGGAATCAGGAAAAGACAGAATTGTGAGGGAAAGTAAGGCCAGGATGCATTAGCCAAGGCAAGGACTGTAAAACCCATTTCCTTGCACTTTATTTATGGCCAGAGCTGGGCCTGTCCTTGCATTCCAGCACTTCCAGCAACTTTTGGACACTTGCTCCTAAATAAGTCCTGCCCAGGCCCAGCCTCAGCAGAGGATGGTCTGTCACTAAACCAAACCTGGTCTCCCAAGCTGCTCTGTTCAGGACACAGATTTAGTGCCAGCACTGACAGCGCCGACGCTGCGGAAATCGATGTGTCCTGACACTGACCTTCTGGCAATGGAGAGATCTCTCCAGACATCGCTTCAGGAACAGAACGGGCTGTGAAATATGCTAATGGGCCATTTCTGTCTTGAGCTGCTGACACTTCCACCATGGTTACAGCAGTGGGAATGCATGGGTGTGATATCCTCTGCATATTGTCCACTGGAAAAGGAGAAACCCTGGTGCCAAACACCGGCAGGAGGAACAGCCAGTGGGGACATGCTGGGGCTGCAGCACGGGGCAGCAGCACCACTGGACACCCAAAGGAGCCCTCGTCCCTGAAGGCTGGCCACAGAAGAAATCAATATATATTACATCCATATATATTGCTAAATCAAACTTTCAGGAATTCAGAAGTCTCCACAAACACAGTTTTTCTGGCAGAGGAACACCAAACTTGTGGCAAAGATGGATGTGCCCATCAGTGCCACATGGCCCTCCTGCCCCACACCTGAGCGGGAAGGGAGGGATAGGTCCTTGTGGAAGGGCCTTTAGCACACGCAAAACCCCAATCACACACAGCCTGTGCAGTGTCTCAGGTGGGGCTGCTCGAGGTTTCACACATGCAAGAAGCTGCTGCACACACATCCCTGCAGCAAGGGGGACTCAGCACCTGACTGGACTCTGCTGGAACCCAGTCCATCCCTGAGCAGGAGCACTCGGAGCTGCGCTGGCAGCTCTGGTGACTGACACTCAGCTAAAATCACCGAGAGCAAACCCCGTCCAACGGGAGCCGCCGCCACGGCCAGCCACCCTCGCTCCCAGCTTCCCAAGCGCCCGTTCCCCATTCCCAGAGCGAGCGCCTTTCAAAGCCGGGGAAGCGCTGAAAAACAGCAGCTGCAGGAGGGATAAATTTTTAATGAACAGGAAGATTGGGCTGGAGTTTGCTCCTCAGCAGCTCCCTCAGCCCCAGTGCCTCAACGTTGTTTTATTCAGCTTAATGCTGCGCAAAGAAAAGGAGGAGGTGAGGTGATAAATCATCGTGAAAGCCCGGTTCAGGCAGAAGCAATGGCTGGGAAAGGGGACAGATGGGAGGGCTGTGCTCACCAGGACCACGCAGAGTGCGAGCTCTGGAAAGGTGTGGGCACGAAGCAGGCAGGAGCCTGGAGAGCCAACTTATTCCTCCCCCAACACCTCACACTGTCCCTCCTGTGTCACCCTCCAGGCCACAGGTGCCAGTGCTTCTGCTGTCTTTGCTGTCTTTCAATGGGAAAAGGCTTCCCACCACAAACCACGGAGCTCTGTCTGTGCCAGGACAGGTCTAGCTCCACTGCCCTCAGAGTTCAGCCTTCCCTAAACACATTTAACCTTCCTTGGCATCCCCAGGGCATTGGAAAGAAAAACTTCTGCTTTGTATGTGGCTGCAAAGCCCCACCCGCCACCATGGATACACTTTTCAACCTTATGGCTCTCCAAATCACAACCCTCTGCACACTAAGCCACACACCAGAACACAACTGCTCTGTGACTTCTTGCACCGGCCCCAAAAAGCCCAGGGATGTAAAACCACCAGAAGAATGGACCGTTATGACCTAAGACCCCAGGGATGGGTGCTGACAGGAGCAGAGGGCTGATGGGAGCCCCTGGCACCACATGGGGTATCAGGAGACCATCTCTGAGGCAGGGAAGGAACGGAGGCACCAAGGGAGACGGGCGCTCCAATGATTTACCAGCCCGGAGTGTCCATCCCGCTGCCGGCCACTGCCCACTCATCAGGAGCACTCGGCCATAGCCCGGGCACCCCAGTGCCCTGGGAAGCCTCCCCCGCCACCTGCCACGGCTGGGTGAGCTCCTGGGCACCTACTGTTGGTCTTGAGGCGGGCGGGCTCACTGTTCCGGCTGCCCGCCTGGTTGATGGCCTTCACCAGGAAGATGTAGCGGGTGCCACTCTGGAGCCCATGCACTGTGTAGTGGTTCTGCTTGATGTTGGGGACGATCATCCAGCTGTCCATGGAGTTGTAGAGACCTGCAGTGCGAGACAGGGAGAGATTTATTCCCAGGGAGGGACAGCATACAAAGCCCCTGTGCTGCTAATGCAGAGCTCAGGACTGCAGGTCCCTCGGAAGGATTCACCGCCTGCCTGGGAGTTCAGAGCGTCCGCAGGGAAATTGCCAGAGATGATCCCACCATCCTCCCACCATCACCCCACTGTCACTCTCTCCCATGCCTCTGCTCCCGCAGGACAGCCTCCCTCCTGCTCCAGGGCCACAATTACGGAATTCCAGCAGCAGAAAGGGATGTATTTGCACCCAAATCGATGTGTTTGCGACTGAATCTTGCTCCTGCCCAGTCCTCAGTGCTCCAGGGTGGGAAGTAATAATCCATGGCTAAGGAATGCTGATGCTTGGCTCCCTGAATAGACTGGTCTGCAGAGTGGTTCAAAGAAAATGAGCTCCCAGTGAAGGGATCCAGATACTTGGAAATCATTCAGGAGGCTGAACTCTTTCTGGAAAGGGAAGGAATGAAGAATCCAAGACCATGGAGGCGCCAAGCTGACTGCTGCAGTGATTTTCAGCGTCCGAGCTGCAGGGCCGAGCATGTATGGAAAGGTAGTGCTGTACCTCGGATGGGGGGACACAGGAAAGGGGAAAAGCCTTACTCGGTGTCACTGAGGCTGTTCCTGCCACCAGCATGACTGGGATGAGGATCACCTGCAGCTGGCATGAGCACCTGAGTAGCTGGCACTGGGGGACAAGGAGGCTGTAGGGCTCAGGGGAAAGCAGGGCAGCTATCACAGCGCAGGGCCAGGGCTTTGAGCCGAAAGAGGAATAAGGAAGCTTGGAAGAAGTAGCTGGAGGCTTCCTGGATCTGGTGAGAGGTGAGGAGTGCATTGTGAAATTGGGGTGACTGGAGGGGGGCGTTTCCACATGTGCAGGGCTGGGAGGCAGGAGCTGGGAACGCTCCACACCTCTTCTGCAACGGCTTCCAGTTCATTTATCTGCAGTGGCTGGCTCAGCCGCAGGACAAGGGCAGGTTGCAGCCCCTGTCAGCCTGAATTTGGTTTGGGATACACATGGGAATGGCTGAGGGGCACAGAGCAGTGTGATGTGAAGTGGAAAATAAAACAGATGTGATCCTGATTGCAGCCTGCATGCAGAACTGCTCTCATTGGAGCGCTCAGCTTCCAGCCTGGCACTGGTCGGTGTCACCTTCCTGCGGAAGGACCAGCTGGGGATGCTCCATCAGGAAGGACACGGTGGCTGAGACATGACAATGAGAAGGACTTGACCTTCCAAGCAGGTTTCTTTCCCAAAACAACCTCAAAGAGCTTGGCCTTTAAGACCAGCCTCCTCGCTCCTACCCTCGCCAAAGCTTAAAAAAATCCTTTTTACTGTAGCATTCATCATCCATAAAAATGTCTGGCTCTTGCCAAGCTCTTGGCTTCGATGGAAGCGTGAAGGGGATGGGTTCCACAGGCCAACTGTGTGCACCTTGGAAAGGTATTTCCTCTCCTGGTCAGCCTCCCAGCTCCTGCTCAGTGTCCCAGTGTCTCTTCACACGAGTTCAGCCAGGGCTCACATGGTCCCATCACCCAAACTGCGCTATTCCAAGGGACGGTAAGTTATTCACTTTCTTCTCAGGGATTTAACTGATGTTTTCTTCACTCCTCCTACAAAAAGCAACCTGGAGTTTGCGGGCTGGCCAAGGAGGACACTTCTAACATGTGACCCTCAGGGCTCTCCTCCAGCACTGCCCTCACTGTTCCTCACCCTCTGCAGCTCCTCCTTTTCCAATGTCTGTGCCAGACCCCACAGCTGGGCAGGTGACACGTTCCCAAGTCCCTCGGTGTATGGGACTCCAAGCCATGTGTGTCCAAAGTGGCATGTGGGGAAAGGTGAGACCAGATCCTTCCCTGGCACGGTCCCAGGGCAAGGGCACAAGCAGCAGCAGGGGAAATCCTGACTGGAAAAGGGCAAAATCCCTCTAGCTGAGGGTGAGGAAGCACTGGATGCTCCATCCCTGGACAGTCCTTCTTCCTCAAGGAGCAAGCCCTGAGCAACCTGTCAGCCCAGCATGCACAGAGCTGGCACAGGGACCTTCAGACGTCCCTCCCTACCAAAACCACTCGGTGACACCAGCAAGTCCCCATCTTGTCTGCAGCTGGAAGTGCAGAGGACATGGAGCTGGTGGCCATCCAAGAGCAGAGCCAGAGAGGTGGCTGAGCTCTGCAGGCTTCCAGAGGACAAAGTGCTGGAGACAACATGTTCTAGCTGGGAAGGAGAGGAGAGCCAAGCAGGGCGGATCTGGCTGCGGCAGCACTGGCACCCAACAGCCTCCAACCAAAAGGAAAAGCATCACCTTGTTTTCCAAAACAAGGGCAAAGGCTGGGCCGGGGCTGGGGAGGTGAGATCCAGCTTGAAAAGTCACAGGGAACTTTCTCTGGCAGCTTCCTGCAGAGTTCAGAGTGCACTGAACAGCCTTCCGGAGCTGTGACACCGTGCTGCCAGCGGGACAGACCGACAGCAGCCCAGAACACCCCTCTGAGGCACCTCGTCAGCACTTCTCACAATGGCACGTGCTGCTAGGAAAACCAGGAATAAAACTTTCTCACAAGCCACAGGCCATCAGTGAGATCCATCCTCAGTCCTCAAATCCCATTCCTGTCAGACAAATCTGTGGCAGTGTGGAAAAACAATTAGGTATGGGGGTAATTTTCATGAAAAATGACCTGGAAATACGGCTCAGAGCTGCTCCAGAGGGTTTGTGAACCATGTTAGTTGTCAGCCACGGAGCAGCCAGCGCTGCCCCACCCACGATCCCAGGTACAAGGATCGGGGAGCTGTGAGATGGACAAGAGCCTCCAGTGTTCCCAGTGCTTCACTGAGTCACAGCTGATGACACCAAGTACAGGCCAGAGCACCTCAGGGATGGCCCCCCCAGCACTCTGATCCACCAGCCCTTGGAGGATCCTTTGCTGCTGTTTCCTCCACAAATACCCAGCCTTTAAAGGCACTGATGAACCCAAGAATCTTCTCCTTACAGAATCACAGAATGGTTTGGGTTGGGAGGGACCTTAAAGCCCATCCAGTCCCACCCCTGCCATGGGCAGGGACACCTTCCACTATCCCAGGTTGCTCCAAGCTCCGTCCAGCCTGGCCTGGGATACTTCCAGGGGCAGCCACAGCTTCTCTGGGCAACCTGGGATTCCTTCCTGAAGGGGAGTGTGGTCACTTACTGATGAAGTTGGCCTGGCCGGTGAAGATGGTGTACTGGAGCTCGTAGGAGCTGACGCTGAACTCGTCCTCTGAGATCCAGTGCACGGTGATGGTGTCGTGGGAGGCCGTGCAGAGCTCCTCACGGACCGACGGCGGGTTCGGTGCTGTGGGATGGCACAGACCACAGATTTTGGTCACTTTGGGCTTTCCTCCCTTAAAAACCCAGGGCTTTTCTGCTCGTATAAGGACTGAGATGGGCTCGCGGCAGGAGTAGAGTCTCTCAACACCAAGAACTCCCTCATTTTATCAGTCACTGTGTTTCCCACTGAACTAAACTTTTTACTTTGACAAGGCATCCGGAGGTCAGAGAGCACAGTGTTTCCACTGCTCCTCCAGCAGGTCCAACACCCTCACCCTGAAACAGGCTGAGAACCCACTTCCAAATCCACCTATTTCCCTGCACTGGTTGTGGAATAAGTATTTTATCCCATAACTGATCCGGACATGGCTGTGTTAATCTTTCACTGAAAGCTGATCTGCTTCATGATGATAAAATCGGATTTGGGTGAGTGAGGATGTCCTCGCCTCCCTGGAGCTTTCATCCCTCCAGTGCTCCAGCACAGGCTGCTCCAGCAGCCGTTGCTGCTCCCAGACCCCTGAGGGCAGTGATCAGTCTGTGCTGTGGCATCAGGGCAGCACTGAGGGGCCCAGCGAGGTCCTGCTCAGCAGAGTTCATAATTTAGGATCAAGTGACCCACAAAAAGGGCAGGGAAAGGGAAATGTTAAAGCACAGAGTGCCTTAGAAGTACAATAATCGGTTAATTCATCTTTCCTCCTCTGTAATCCTTATGTAATCCTTATCCCTCTTGCATCCTTATGGACATCAGCCTCCCCCCCCAGGTCATGGAAAACATAATTTTTAAACTTTCTGGACTTTTCCATGGTCCTCCAGGAGCAGCAGGGTGAAACAGGAGGACAGGGACATGTCACTGGCCTGGGGACAGCCCAGCCCCTGCTCTGCCACAGCTGACCTGGCGCTTGTTGCTGGTTGAGTCTTAAAATAGGTCTGCCAGCCCTTGGTGGGGCGCAGGGCAGGGGGCTGAGGGGAAGGTACAGAGTGGAGCACACCCGTGCACTCACCTGTTAGATAATCCAGCCCCTCCAGCAGCTTCTTCTCTCTGGAAAAATCTAAAGCAAAGTTTTCAAAGGCATCATTAAAATTGATATCTGGTATCAGGACTTGCGAGGATGCAGTTGCCATGGCGACCCTGGAAGGAAAGAAGGGACCATCAGTACGCAACGGGGTGCGCGTGGCGAGGGAGGCACGGGGATGGGGCAGCCTCACCCTGACTCACCTGCTGGCAGGAAACCACTGCCCCCACCCAGGAGGGTGGCCTAGCCTGGGGACAGGTCCCCTGAGAGTGGGGGGGGCTCCATCCCTGGGGCTCCCAGCTTTGACTGGCCCCTGAACTCCCTTTGGATTGGCATTTCCACCACTTTCCTGCCCCAGGGAAGGGGGCTTGCTTGCACAGTATTGTTAGGACCTGCCATGCAGCACCTGTCCTGTGAGGGATGGGAACCTGACCCCAGGGTTTATTTGAGGACACCACAGTGGGAGGCTGCAGGGATGGCTCGAGATGTCCGGGGAAGTGACTGGGGGGGACTGGGTCATCTTTGGACAGGGACCTACAACCAGGGGCCAGCTCCAGCACCAGCGTCCCGAGCCCAGCCCACCTCTCAGCCACGTTCCTGGCAGTCTGCAGGAACCGTGCGTGGTCGTTCTCCTTCAGGATGTGCTCGGCTTGGTTGATGAGGACCGTGGAGCGCTCCAGGCACTGCCGGCAGTTGGCAACCTGCTGGGCCAGCTTCCGCAGCTTCATCACCTGTTGGAGGAGCAGAGGGAGACAGAACTGCTCAGGAGCTTGAGAGGCACAGAGGGAACCCCATCCTGACCCAGGAGCAATTTACTAATAAAACTCTATAAGCTTTTGCTGACCTTCTGACATTTGTCATTCCTTTCAACCATGAGCATCTGTGAATCTTGGGTGCTCCCTTCCCCTTTGGGGTGGGATGCTACATATAGAAACCACTGGGAAACACCTGGAACCACTGGAGGAAAGGTCCAAACACTCCTACAAAGACAAGGGCGAGAAGCAGCTCCCCCCCAGCTGTGCTGCAATGCAGAGCATGCAGCCTCTGCTCTCTCTGCAGCACCGGACTGTGGTCCTTCAATATTAATTCCACATTATTCTATTAGAACCACAGTGGTGAAGAGCCCTGAGGAAGCTGTCTGGAGTGATCCAAGCCTCTGCACCAACTTGTCACGCTAACCAACACACTGCTCCTCCTCCAGCCTCAGCCAGCACATGCTTTGTCCTTGGCAAAGGAGCCCTGGGGCAGCAGCAGCAGTGATGGACACCTGGATGTGGGGTGGCCTGGAGGGCAGCAGCAGTGAGGGACACCCAGATTTTGGACAAGGAGATGCACCGGTGCTGCCCAAAGCAAACCCCTCATGGCGAGGCAACACACACTGCTGCAGCCCCGCTGCACTCCCTGGCTGCGGGAGTGCTGTTCCTGGACCGGGGCAGACCCTGCAGTGGCCACCCCGTGGGCACAGGACATGTGACTAGGGACACATGAGCTGGGACCCCTCACCTTCGTCTCCTTGATCTTGACGGCGATGACCTGCTTGCGCTGGCGGATGATCTCCATCAGCTCATCACACTCCTCCATCAGCTTGGCCTCGTGCATGGCTGTGTTCACCTGGCCAGAACAGCAACACAGAGGTGTTGGCAGGGACATACAACACAGAGGTGTTGGCAGGGACACACAACACACTCCCATGGCTGTGCTCACAGTGGTGCACACACAGAGTGCAGTGGGGCACAGGCAGAGGTTCCAGTCCTCTGCCTCCAGGAAGACCAGTATCCATGGGAGGATGGACAGGACAGGACAGGACAGGGGGGAATGCACTTTATGGAGGAGGGATCAAGCCCTAGCACTTCATTAAAGCACACTACAGGACAGAAACCAGTTTTGCTCATTTCATTCTCCCAAATTCCTCTGAAACACAGAGCAGTCCAAAGGCAGCCTTGAGTGAACCACATTTTTGCTACAGGATCTTTTTTTAAACCTGGCCAGCAGATTATGAAACACTGGAGTGGGAGACAGCTGATGGTCTGCACAGAGAGCTCCACAGAGGAATAACAGTGGAAAATCTTCCCAATCTGCTGCATGTAGTGGGGGGCAGGGAACGGCCCCAGGGTCTGGAGCCTGCAGCAAGCTGCTGTGACAGTGCTGCTGTGACAGAGCTGCTGTGACAGTGCTGCTGTGGCACTGCTGCTGTGACAGTGCTGCTATGGCAGAGCTGCTGTGGCACTGCTGCTGTGACAGAGCTGCTGTGGCAATGCTGCTGTGACAGAGCTGCTGTGACAGAGCTGCTGTGACAGAGCTGCTGTGGCAATGCTGCTGTGACAGAGCTGCTGTGACAGAGCTGCTGTGACAGTGCTGCTGTGGCACTGCTGCTGTGACAGTGCTGCTATGGCAGAGCTGCTGTGGCACTGCTGCTGTGACAGAGCTGCTGTGGCA
>NW_024581134.1:7234051-7244099 GCF_017639235.1 Corvus kubaryi
CTGCTGCTGTGACAGAGCTGCTGTGGCAGAGCTGCTGTGACAGTGCTGCTGTGACAGAGCTGCTGTGGCGCTGCTGCTGTGACAGAGCTGCTGTGGCAGAGCTGCTGTGACAGTGCTGCTGTGACAGAGCTGCTGTGGCGCTGCTGCTGTGACAGAGCTGCTGTGGCAGAGCTGCTGTGACAGTGCTGCTGTGACAGAGCTGCTGTGGCGCTGCTGCTGTGACAGAGCTGCTGTGACAGAGCTGCTGTGACAGTGCTGCTGTGGCAGAGCTGCTGTGGCAGAGCTGCTGTGGCACTGCTGCTGTGACAGAGCTGCTGTGGCACTGCTGCTGTGGCAGAGCTGCTGTGACAGAGCTGCTGTGGCAATGCTGCTGTGGCAGAGCTGCTGTGACAGAGCTGCTGTGACAGTGCCGCTGTGACAGAGCTGCTGTGGTGGGAAGGAAATGTTGGGCCAAGGGACAGGAGGGGAGGTTGGCACCTCAGCTGCTGTCCCACAGCCCAGCCTGGAGGGTTCCCCTTCCAGGATGGCTACAGGACAATGTAAATCTGTAGACATCCACAGCCTAAATCTGAAAACCTGCCCAAGGCAAGAAATCTGCCCTCAATCACGTTCATGTTCTGGGGGGCTGAAGGCAGGTAAAGTTGCAGAGGATACCACAGTCCCTTTCCCAGTTGCCTTCTGCCCAAAAAAGAGCATTTTCGAGGCTGGGGTTCCCCCAAGGGGCCAGCAGAGCTTGGAGAGGGTACTGCAGACCAGCAGTGCTCCACAGGCAAATCTCTGGCTCAACAACACCTGGACACTGGCCAAACCACTCCGCAGAGGTAAACCAGCTCCCAGGTGAATGCTGGGTTTGGGGGTGAAGACTCAGCAGGTGCTGTGGCTGCAGGAAAGCTGGGCAGCTTTTAGTTGTAACAAGGGAGGGAAAAACACTTCACCCACCTCAGTTCTGGGAGAGAATGTGCTAGGGACAACAGTCCTGGAATAAACTCAGCTCTGGGAAAAGCTTGTCCTGCAGCTCATGGGGATGTGAAACAGCATCTCAGCCCACAGCCTGACTCATACACTGGCAAACCTCCTCCTCAGCGCCCCGGCAGCTCAGGGAGGGAGCAGAGGACCCCATCCCACCTCCACGATCCTCAACAGGTTTTTGGCTGTGTAGCAGCTGTGCCCTGGGGACACCAGGAGCTCACACGGAGGCTGGTGTGACACAGAGGCCTCAGCCCCACGGCGCATGTGCAGCTTCTGCTCTCCCCACAATGGGGACATTGGGCTGGTACCATCTCTGTGTTACAAACTCAGCTTCTCCACAGGGTCGTTATCTGCTCTCCTTGGTGCACATTTCCCTTAACTGCCACAGGATTTGGCCATTCCAACATCTCTCAGTGCAGCCCCCCATGCAGCAGAGTCACTTTGAGGAGCAGCACAGGCCCAGTGCCTTAAGGACGCTTGCAGTGCCCTTGTCCGGGGTGAACCCCTGTTCCTCGAGGTGTTGGTGGCACCATTCTCTGGACATGCCATGAGATTTACAGTGAGCGTGTCTGAGGGGCAGAGTACCTGGGGATTGCATGTGCCTGCCTGTGTGCCATGTTCACAAATAGCTCAAAAGCAAAATTCCCTGGAATCAGATTGATGGGGAGCAGAGATATTTTCTGCCTCACAGTTTACTGTGCTCTCTGCGAAGGTGCCTCCGAGGGCCCGGCTGCACATTCAGCATAGCTGAGAAATGTTATTTGGAACTGTTATTTTAAGCAGAGTGTCTGACAAAGCTGAAAACTCCCAAATTCTGTCAAAAACGACAGCTTAGAGGTCTCAGACTCCGAGGATCAGACAGAAATACCAAGTATCTTTCAATTCATCCTACGTCAGGTCATTAAGACATTGGAGCTGGATTCAAAGGAAGAGGTTTGGAAGGACATCCAGCCACATCCCTGCTCCATCCCTGGTGGGTTCTCAGAGCCAAAGCATGGCCCATCAGAGCAGCAAGGGCTGGTGACTGTCACCAGAGCTCTGCAAGGGCACCCTGGCTCCTTCTCTCTCTGCCAAGCATCCATTTGCTATCTGTTTTCCCAGACTCACTCCAAGCCCACTGAGCTCTGGGGAAAAGGAAGCCCAGGAGAGACAGTTCCAACAAAGCCATTCCTGCTGCAGGGAGATGCACAGGCAGAGAGAAGCAGGACAACGCCAGTGACACAGAGCATTGGCACGGAAGGCCAGCAGTGCTGCAGAGCCAAGTGGGATTTTTCTGCTCCTTATTTTGGCTGGAAGTTCAGAGCATCTCAGCCCCCTCCTCCTTCTCTTTGCACATTGTGACACTGGCTGCCAGCTGCTGGCGGCACACTTGGCCCCACTGGCACTCACAGAAAGGGCTTCTGCACTCACTTTCTCCTGCCAGATCATCAGGACATTATTGAGGGAGTGAAGAACAAAGTGCTGATGCTGCCTGCAGGAACCGTGGGGATTTAAGCACCTTCAGGGCCCCAAAGCCCCGGCTGCTCTGAGATGCAGGTGGTGAAGGACAAGCTGCAAATGCATCCCAGACACTTTGCTTGGGCAAACGGCTCCAGCCAGCACAGGCAGCACCCCTTGTCCTGCTGCAGCATCCCTGCATCCTGCCACAGCACTGCACCACAGCATCCCTCCATCTCACTTGCAGCATCCTGAGGCAACACCCCCACATCCCACCACAGCATTCCTGCATCCTGCTGGGCCCATGGGATGGCTTGGGGGAGGTGCAGGGGAGGCACAGGACTTGCATCCCCCACAAGGCCTGGGGTGCCCGAGGGTGAAGTAAAACAACTGTTGCATTCTCTCAGGCACTGGCAATCTTCCCCCTGAATCCATGGCTTCGATCCTGGCAGCAGCCTGGGGTTTACTCCTGTGGGAAGGTGGTTCAAGGAACTGCTGCATGCTCGGTGTCACCCAGCTGAGGCCTCTCTGCAGGCTCAGCGTCACCCAGTTGATGAGCCTCGTTACAGGCTCAGTGTCACCCGGCTGAGCCCTGTTTCCATGCTCGTGTCACTGTCTTCCACCAGAAGGATCTGCTGCCCCCAGCACAGAGCAGTGGGCAGGTCCTCCTGCCTGGAGCCAGCTCAGCAGCCCACGCCTCTTCTCAGTGGCTCCCAATCATGCCAACTCCTTCAGACCCCTGGGAACCACCCCTGTGTCCTCCACTGCTTGGGACTACCCCCCACACTCACTCTGCTCCCAGGGCAGCCCCCAGGAAAGGACTCTGGGATGATCCACGCATTGCCTCCCTTGCGCTGGGAGCTGCCCCAGGCACCTCCCCCAGCCCCCTCCTGGCCCTCACCCACCTCCACTTGCTGGCAGATCTGTATCAGCTTGGCCATCTGGTTTTCCAGTTCGCTGTTGCGTTTAACCAGGTTGGTGAGATTTGTCTCCAGGGTTTGCTGCAGGTCCAGAAATGGGAGAAAGAAGAAAAATACAGAGATCAGCAAAGCTGGAGTGTCCCCAGTCCCGTGCCAGCAACCGAGACCCTCTGCCACCCAGCACACTGCCTGAGGGAGGGACACTGGAACAACTTTGGGCGAAGGCTCTGGGGGTCCTTGGCAGCTCCTGCCCATGCCAGGGAGCTTTGCCATGGGGGAGACACCAAGCCCAGCACCGCGGTGACCCAGTGGTGTCACCAGCTGGAGAGGACAGTGTGGGTGTCTGCCCTTTGCCACTCCTTTGGAGAGCAAATTTTGGCTATTTTCATCACCAATTTTATTCTGCACAGGGTGAGGGAGATGAACAAGAGCCTGATGAGCCATGGGAGAGGGATGTCTCCTCTGCCAACCACCTCAGCTGGAGCAACGATGGCACAGGCAGGGAGGGCTCAGCTGCACTGTGCTGGCTTCAGTCCCCAGCCACGCTGCCCTTTGCTCACCAGAGCAGACCTCAGCCAGCAGATCACGGCCAGAAGATTATGAGCAGTGGATCATGGGCAGTGGATCCCAGCCAGCAGATCTTGACCAGGAGGTCATGACCAGTGGATCATGGGCAGCAGATCTCTGCCAGCAGAGCACGACCTGAGCAGGATGGGGATCCCTGGGCCTGCTCTGGTGCCCACAGGCTGCAATGTTCTGGGAGAAGGAGGGGATCCAGTGAAGCACAAATGAAAACCCCATTTGAGGGGATATCGCTATCTGTGGCCATGGGGGGAACACAGTTTGTGGCTGTTAACAACTTCAGTGACACAGCACTGCCAGCTCCACGTGCTCTGCTACCAGGAATGCTTTACAACAAAGCACTCGCTACCTGTTGCAGCACTTGTCAGGAAATGATATCCTATTAATATTTTAAACTCCAGGGCTGGAAGAGGGTCCCTGAGGTGGTTCATTTATCTGCAGGTAGGAACTGCAGTCTGAGGCTTTGATCTGATTCCAGCAGACCCATAAACACAGCCCCCCTCCGCACAGATGGGTAATTGGGGGCTACTGAGCCAGGAGAACGTGAATCACAGGCACGGAGCACAGGCAGAGCACTCATTCCTGAAAAACCACTGGCTCCTAAAATACTCTGAGCTCGTTTGCAACTCTGAAAATTGCTGGCCAAGGGCAAGTAAGGCAGAACACAGGAACAGGCTGGAGAAACAGAATAGAACCCAGGGAGCCTTCGTTATGCTGGAAGGGTTCGCAGAGTGGGGCTGTATGGATAATGGCAAAGCCAGCTGCTCCCGCCCCCCTCTCCTCACAGCCCAATATTATAAACATCATTTCACTACAGCAACGAACATTTCACTTGCTAATTACCTCCCTCGTCACCAGCGTGGCTGCACTGAGGTTGCAGCTTTGAACTCGCACCACTCTGCTTTAATCTTCCAGGGTGTGATGGAGGGCAGGGTGGGGGCTGGGGGTACAGCTTTGAAGCACACAGCTTTGTGCTCAAACCCCATTTGCAGCATCCCAAGTTGTCTCGGGGATGGCATCACTCCTTCCATCCATAAACACACATAAACACTGCCCCGAGCATCAATCCCTTCATCACAGATCCTCTGGGGCGATGCTGAGGCAAGTGGTGGCACTTTACTGGTGTCACTGATGCTTCCACAGCCCTTTGCTCCTCCCCTGCCACTCGGGGCACCCACGGACTCTCACTGCCAACCCCTCTGCATCCCAGGAAAACACAGATGGAACATTTCCGTCTGTTTGACATGCTGAAACAAATAAAATGGGCTTGAAGCCTGGATCACACCAGCTGGTTATTTTGTAGGTGTATATAAATTACAGCAATTACAGAGGTTGGGTTTTAATTGCTTATAAAATGCCTGTCATTTACCCAAACCTCCACCTTCTGTCCTGAAATACAAATAGGTGATTTCTCTACAAATGGGGAAAGAAGTGAGAAAAAGGGCCATGGGGAGAAGGGGCTGGGTCACCCAGGGACAGCAGGACCAGAGAGGGAAGTGCCTGGACACGGACACCGTGGGGCAGGGGCTGAACCTCCCCCATCCCGAGACCCACAGGATCAAATCCTCCCACAACTCCAACAGAGCAGCTCAGCACGTGCACTCTTTACCTGCCAGTGACCAGATGCACACTAAATCCCCTCCCACCCAGCCAGAGGAGAGCAGTCAGACAGCACTGACCTGCGAACACCAATGCTCGTGTTTGTTCAGTTATGGGCACAACGGGCAACAACTCCATTTTCCTTTTTCTCCAAATACCAAACAAACAGTTGAACTAAACATGGATTTCTGTGTTTGAAGAAGGCATCAAGGCTCCAGGCTCAAGACAACTTCAGGAACTATAAATACGTGGTGTCCTCCTGGTCCCTGTGCTTCATCAAACACAGCGTTGCCTGCGCCTGGCCAGAGCTGCTCTCCATGGCCGGTCCCCAGCCCATCCACCAGTCTGGAGGCTGGTTCACACTGGGAAAAGCCATCAGCCTTGTGGCTTTAACCAGCTGAGAGATGGAGCAGAGCAGGCTCTGAGCCCCATGCAGGTGGCCAAAGAACAGGGTCCCCACACATCACACAGGCCTGAGGCTGAGGGGGTCCAATCCCCAGGGGTTTGGGCCACGCAAGCCTCGGATTTCCTCCAGCAGCATGAACCTGTGGGTGTGGGACGAGAGGACTTGGAGAATCCTGGAGCTGGGAAAGCCCTAGGGACAGGAATGCAGGGGTTCTGGGTGGCTGCTGGTCGATGCTGCTGTCCCTCAGCGCTGCTCTGAGGGGCGAGGAATTCAGCCTGGCACGACGGCACAGAGGGTGTCCTTTGGCTCTGCCTTATCACAGACAGGTTTCTGCATTTATCTTCACGGGAAGGCAGCCAAGACTGGAGAGTGATACAGTGATTTACTCAGGGCTTTTCTCAGTGCCCCTGTTCATCTATAATCACTTCCAATAATGGAGGCGAATCCCTGCCCTGATCCTCCTGCACGCCACAAACACAAATCACGTGTGCATCCACCAACCCACATGCAGGCACTCAGGCACCAAGTCAAACCCACTCCAAAATGCACCCTGGATGCCAAAGCAGCAGGAAAACCAGTTCCTGGAAGCCACCACCATTCACCAGCCCCACCTGGACAGGGCAGGGGACGAGCACCTGCAGCGGCCGTCTGGGATTGCTGCCAGGCTAAGGACGCACAGTCAAGCCCTCGGGGCTGAGGATGCGCTGCCAGGTCCCAGCACAGGGCAGGACTGCTGCAGGCTGCCCTCTGACTAGTTTTGGAGCAGCACAGGGAAGCCAGATGTCGCCAGGACATTGCCCAGGGCATCAGGAGTCTGCCACAGAGCTCCTGAGGGAGCTGCTCATTTTTTAAAACCACAAAATTGTTGATAGCATGAGGCAGCTGTAATTGCACTGGAGCCCTAGGAACCTCCACCCGTGTCCCTGTTCCCAGCCAAAATGCTGCTCTGCACTGAGCTCCTGCCCCAGGCACCCACTGGCTCTGTGGGGATGATGGAATTGATGTAGTCTGTCTCAGGAATGCTGGGGCAGCTTTCTGGAGAAGCAGCAGCTGGGCAGGGTGACCTGCAGGTAGCCCCCCCCCCCAGGGTCAGTCCAACCCCATCTGCTCTGAGGGGATTTTGGAGCAGGACAGCGATAGTGGGGTTAGTGCAGCATCCTCTCACTCCACTGGCAGCTGCCTCTGCGCTGCCAAACTAAAATCACAGAATAGCTTGGAAGGGACCATAAAGCTCATCTCATACAACCCCTGCCATGGGCAGGGACATCTTCCACTATCCCAGGTTCCTCCAAGCCCTGTCCAACCTGGCCCTGGACACTTCCAAGGCACTGACAGCACTGCACAGATCAGGCTCCTCTCAGTGGCCACAGCAGGTCCCAAGCCCGGCGCTGCTCCCACTCCCACCTCCCCTTCCCACAGATTGCACAGAGGGCTGAACACGGCACTGCCCACCACCAGCCCTGGCAGCGGCACAGCCAGGTGATCCAGACTGGAAGAGGGGAAATTTGGGTTAGATATGTGGAAGAAATTCTCCCCTGTGAGGGTGGGGAGGCCCTGGCACAGGGTGCTCAGAGCAGCTGTGGCTGCCCCATCCCTGGCAGTGTCCAAGGCCAGGCTGGACATTGGGGCTTGGAGCAGCCTGGGACAGTGGGAGGTGTCCCTGCCCAGGAAGAACTGTGGAACAAGATGAGCTTAAGGTCTCTTTTAACCCAAACCATTCTGTGATTCCACAATTCTGTGTTTAGAATCAGTTCCCACCACCAAGAAAAAAAAAACTTCAGGGAAAAATATACAAAGCCAGTCAGCTACTGGGCTTCGCTCGGAGAATGTCCCTAGACAGTGGGACAAGTGACAAAGAGACAGGACTGAGCTGCTGCGTGTGACACGAATGCATTTTAAGTCGCTTTGGAGCAAAAGAGACTGAGCAAGAGCTGAAACCTCTGCCAGCATTTGGGGCCGCTGTCGCCCCACTGGCAGAGCTGACCTAGAAACCAAGTGGCTCTGCACGGCATGGGGCTGGGGGGACTCTGGTGGTGCTGAAGAGTCAAGAGCCAGAGCCTGAGCCAGGCAAAGGGGTGCTGGCAGTGACCCCCCGGCACGGAGGGGATGGGGACATGGGGATGCACTCGACCAACACACACCTGAGGGTGACATGGCCCTTGTCCCCTGATCAGTCTGAGCAATAGAAGAGCAGCTCCAAATCCATTCATCAGGTTTAATCCCTGGTGATCTATTAGGTTTCAACCCTGACTGTCTCCTTCTATGCTCACCTTCAGCTGGGAAGCAGCTCTGGAAGGAAGCTCCCTATGGGGAGCAGGGCTGAGGATGCAGGTGACACAGGGGTAGGTTTGTCACAGCCAGGGCTCCCAGTGCCCAGCCTGGGGGTGCTCCCAGCGCATCCCCTTCACCTCACAGAAAGCACAGGGTAATCCCAGCCTGGTGAGACCTAGGGCTGGATCCTGCTCACAGTGGGATAAATCCACCATTTCAGTGGCCATGCTCCAATTTGTAAACGGGATGAAAGCAGGAAGGAACCATCCAGAGCCCATAGGAGCAGCTGTGCTGGGTTGGGCAGGGACTGGAGGGCAGAGGCAGGCAGGTGGGATCCATGCTCCTCCACAAAGCATTCCAGCATGGGCTGCATCAGCATTTACTGTGTCTTGTGTCTCCTTGGGAATTTAAATTGAGAAGAGAAAAAATAAAGCAGAAAAACCCGAGTAAGTGTGGGATTTGCAGCCGCTGCACGTGCTGCTGCCGACTCAGCACATACTGGATTTGTGTTCTGTCGGCTCTTCTGGAGCATCTTCTCTTGGGCTGAGCCAACCAGCATCGTCCGAACCTGCCTGATTTTGGGGAGCAAACCTGTTGCTTGTCCCAGCACATGAGCTAAAAGCACACTCTGGATCTGCCGTGCAGCTGCCTCGCTCACGGTGAGGTGCCACTCATACCCACTCTCCTGTGGGGCACCCCATGGTGCAGCAGCTCTGCCCACAGGGTCCTGCTCTGCCTGAGGCACTTCCTGGAGAGCCCAAGGCTCCAGCTGCACTGACATAATTCTCTCTGAAGCTCAGCACATTCCTGGAGCTCAGCCCTCTGGACACAGCACACAGCCAGAGCTTCACACAGTCCCACTGCCGCCAGGTCCGGGGCCATCTCCAGCCTCGCTCAGCCCTCTGGACATGGCACATGGCCAGGCTTTGCACAGTCACACTGCTGCCAGGTCTGGGACTGTCCCCAGCACTGCCCTGTCCCTGTGGCACAACCTTGCAGATGCCAGGGACACAACTGAAGCACATCCTCAGCCATGGTGGAGACCTCAGCTTCTCCTGACACACACATGCAAGCCTGCAGAGCTCCTGCCTTTCTGGGGTACATCTCAACTGAAGAAATGAGAGGGACAGAAATGGCTGCGGGTAAAACTTGCTCTGTCACCTGCCAACAGAGCGACCTGGGGTCCCACTCACCTCCTCCCAATGCCTCACTCTTTGGCCTCTGCTACCCAGGAATGTGACCAAATGCTCCTGCTCCTGCAGACAACCTGAGGACCGGGGAGTGACGCTAATTCTCCTGTAAATCAAAGCTGTCCCGGGGAAAAGTCACAAGGGGGAAAAGTCACACAAACTAGTTTAATGTTGTTGTTTCTCCAAAGTCGCTGATTAGTTGCAGACTTGGCCTGAGCATGGTTTTGGCAAGGTTTGTGTCTGGCTGCCTGGTGCAGCTCCAGGGTGCACATTCCCTGTCCCCTGTTTGCCCCTGTCCCTCTGCTACTTAACAGCAACAGGGGCTTTGCTTCCAAAAATATTCCGTCAGGCAAAATGCTGTAAGAGCCCGAACACCTGGAAATCCTTGGCACAGGCCGTCCTCCTCACTGCAGAGAGAAGAGGAATGGCTGGTGGTGCTGGAGAACCTCTGCTGCTGGAGCCTGGCCACGCACGCATGTCTCCCATGGAACGAGCTGTTCCTTGGCAAGCCACGATGGGCTGTTGTGTGAACCAACACACACAGGTAACCAGGGTGACACCAAACCACGGCGGAAATGCGAAGAGTGGATTCATTTCAGTACCTCGCTAGCAGTGCTGGGCGGCAGCGACACACGGGGACACTGCTCCGCCAGGCTCGGCTCATCCCAGCAGCC
>NW_024581134.1:7244109-7283659 GCF_017639235.1 Corvus kubaryi
GAGACACACGGGGACACTGCTCCGCCAGGCTCGGCTCATCCCAGCAGGCAGGGCTGTCTGCCCCAGTAACTCCGAGGGCTTTGTGCACACGCAGTTTATCACAAGGCTGTGTTTTTATCATCTCTCTCTTGCCCAGCAGGAGGCTCCAGGACGTCTGTCAGAGAGGGTTACCCTACACAGGAATTTTACTTCTCAAAACAGGCAGAGGATGAACAGCATTAGGCATAATAAATGGAGTTTTCCCACACTGATGTTCTTAGCATTCCCAGCTGCAAGGTTCCTTTGAGCGAGAGTATTCCTCCTTGCCAAATCTTCCACTTTTAACCCCTTCCTCCCAACAGCTGTTTTCCTGGCTAAGATGAAAAAAAGGTTGGGAAAAAGGCAGCTGACACCCTCCCTGTTACGGGGTGACCAGACCTTCTCCTACATTGTAAGTGTGCAGCTCCATCAGAAAGTCAGCACAAGGCAGAAGCCCAGCAAAGCACAGCACACTCCTGCAGTTCCTGGAACTGGAGGGGAAAACCAGGAGCTGCCCAAACACAAGTTCAGCTGCCACACTTCCACCAAATACACTTCCAGCAGAGGCTGGTTCCCTTCATTCCCACGACAGGGCACAGCACAGCAGCTTTTGGGTGTTCTCTCTCCTGCATCCTTCATTATCAACCAAGACTTTTTGGGACAGATCTCGACACCACTTCCAGGTCATGGAGAGGCAGGACACGTGGCAGCTCAGCCCTGGGCCCCAGTCCCTGCAGCAGTCAGGAGGCACACGTGAGGCACAGGGCTGCTGAAGGACCAGGGCATCCCCCCAGCCCGGGGTGGGGTAACTCCTGTGAGTGAGCCATGGGGCAGCAACAGGACAACCAACAGCCCCAAGAGGACATTTCAGTGCCACCCTGCACTGCCTGCTGCCTCCATGGGGATGATGGGCAGATGGTGCCAGCACACCCATGGCAGCTGTTTGCATCTGGGCAGGTCCCCCAGTTCCCCCAGCACTCACCAGAACCAGTGAATCCCAGAATGGTTTGGTTTGGGAGGGACCTTAAAGCTCATCCAGTTCCACCCCCTGCCATGGGCAGGGACACCTTCCACCATCCCAGGTTGCTCCAAGCCCCTGGCCTTGAACAATCCCAGGGATGGGGCAGCCTCTGGGCATCACAGAGGTTCATCCTGGCAGAAATGCATATGGCTGATTTAGGTCCTTCAGTCCTTGCATCCTTTAATCTCTCCAAAACAATTCTTCTCCGCTTGGATAATATCCTGGTTTTCTGTATCATTACAGTAGTGTTGAAAATTGTTTAAATATTTTATTCAATTCATCCAGACTGTGACAAGCCAGTTTTCATTCCTGAAGTCATCTAAGCATGATCTGCTTGTTGGGGCTGTCCTAGTTAAACACCAAGATTTTAGTTCTCAGTTCAGGCCGTGTGTTTTTCAGCTTAAAAGAATGTGATTTTCAGACATCTTATTAAATGTGCTACATTTGCTATAAAAAAATCCCTAACTACAGCGAGTCCTGAGTTTATTTGCACATTTCCCACTATTTTTATTTATTCCTTTAAAAAGACAGAGTGGAAGGAAAAGATTTCCATTGCTCCAAGCAATGCCTTTTTCCAGGAATTTTTCTCTAGTGAGTAATTCCCGGCTCCTTCCAAACCAGGAGTTATAGAGGGGTCATTTTCTGATGCTCTGCTCTAGGAACCACCACAGCTGCACAGCCCGAGGGGTGCAAGGGCTGGGGAACAGCCCCCCAGCTTCCCCCTCTGAGCTCCCTGCAGGATGGGTGATGGTGAGTGAAAGAAGCCAGTGCTGGCAGCAGCCCCAGAGCTCTCCACCAGCCGCAGTCCCCCCACACTGGCCCCAGAAATCCCCAGGGCTCATTTTGGGAGGAACCCAGGAAGAAGGTCTGTTGTCCCCAGTGGAGCCAAATGTTGCTGTGATTCCTGCTTCCCTGAAAAATCCCTTCTATCAGAAAAGTAAGCCATTAACAATGGCCCTATTTTATTCTGCCACAGTGAGGAAACCACAAAAATTGAGGAGAGAGAGAGAAAAAAAGAAAGAAGACCCTGCGGATGTCCACCTGCTCCTTCAGTCTCAACCTTCTGGCCTTCCATCCTCTCGGGTTTCTGTCTCTCCTGTGCAGCAAAAATGACTCATTTGTCACCCTTTTGGGTCACTGTGGCCTTGGGGATGATGCCCAAAGCCCTCCCTACACAGGAGGATCGCTCTGTGGAGGCTGCAAGGGAACAAGTTCCTTCTACCTCTTGGGGATCTTGCTGCTGGAGCTGGAGGATCCAGGGCTGGCAGCAGTGCAGATCCTTCCCAAGATCCTCAGTGTCCTAAAGACGCCCAGGTGAACAAACCCCTGTTGCACATCCTGTCAGATCTGGGGGCTGCAGGACCCCCAAGTGTGGACAGCTCACATGGTCCCATGCCCAGAGAGCTCCACCAGCAGCACTTCAGAAGCCTGATGGGAGAGAAGCCCAGCAAGCCCTAGGGCAAGGTCAAGGAGGAGTCACCCACAACCCTGGGAAGGCAGAGATTCCAAAGGACAGGCACAACCCACGGCCTGAAACACAGAGCAACAGTCTCAGGCATGGGGAAGGATTAGAAACCAGAACACACCAAGTGCCTGGAGGAGCTGTCAGAAGGCACAGGGATAACCAGAGGACAAACCAACAACAACACAGCTCGAGGAGAGATCAGACCGTGAGACATCTTGAGAGCCCCACATTTGAGGACCGACTGTCAGGCATGAGCCAGCACCCTGGCACTGCTGGCTTTGAAGCCCAAGTGAACAAAATCCTTTCACAGTATAAAAGATAGGTAATGCTTCATTCCATAAATATGTATATCCTCATGGAAGAGCTGACTGGTGGAAAGAAGATGCACCTTTTGAAGGAGTTCTATGAATACACGGTAGGCAAAGAACACCATCAAAGTTTTCCTCAAAAGAGAGGAGAGGAGGGGAGGGAAGAGGAGAGCAGGTAAAAGGAAGGAAGGACAGGGCAGGGAAAGGCAGGGCAGGGCAAGGAATGACACGAACTCCAGTGAACAGCAGTTGCCAGGGGTGCTCTAAGGACCTGCAATCGTGTTAACTGCTCTGGCTGCAGGTAACTGTGTGGCTGTGAAGAGCCCTCTGGGATATTCACAGGGTGTGTGAGAATTCCAAGATGGAATTTCCAGGGAAAAAGCCTGACACATTTTAATGTGAGGTACATGGGTGCATCTGAATAGCAGGAAACTCAGTGTCACCAACAATTACTCAAGGCAGAAGAGGACAAACTACCGGAAAGAGCATCAACAAAAACTTTTTCCATTAAAGTTTCCTCCTCACCCTCTGAGGCTCTCTGTGTGATTCACAACCAGCGAAGTTTCATTAGGCAAACCTTGTGAGGTGTGACGTGTCCTCAGGAGCCACGGCACCATCCCGTGGGCACCAGTGACACCTGGCTCAGGGCATGGCCTGGGTTCCACAGGCTCCCACAGCCTTTCCAAGCAGAGGTATCATCTCAGGAGCACAAATGCCCATCTGAGGCTGCTAAAGGAAATCTGGGGTTTGGCAAGTCATTTACGCAAATTCCTATTTGCATTTAATAAACAACCAAGTGTCTGTGGCAGAAATGAAGAGATGCAATTCAAAGGGAACGCACTGAGCAGGGAGTTTAGTGCTAGAGAGAAACTCATGGAAGATTCATACATTCCCAAAGAACATCTGGTTCCATTCAACATCAAAAGAGCCACTTTGTGATTTTCACCAGATAATGGGTTTATCAAAGATTTACTAATCACTTCATTCAATTCCTATCTCACCTCCGAAACCAAATTAGCAAAATTCAAGAAAGAAGTAAGGAAGAATCCTGAAGAAGGTGCCTGCTCCCCACCTCCTCACTACCCAGGCTGCACGTCAGGATTGAGCTCTGGCTGCTCCCAAACTGAATGGGAAACACATAAAGTGGCTGCGAAGCAGAATTCACGCCTAAACACCGGGAAGAAATGGTTTGAATTACAAATACAAAATTAGCTGGAGAGTGAAGCTAAAGCTCCTGCATTTAAATTAAGGCAGGAGACATAGGGAATTCTGCAGAGATCAGCCAGACCTGGCACCAGAGGTCAGTGACAAGTGACACGGGTGACACCAAGCCTGACTTATGCCGTGAGCATGACACAGGATTCAGCATTACTGAGCCAAAACACTGCAGAACACAGTTTTAATCTAAAATGTTACAGTGCAGAACATGGTTTTAATCTAAAATATTAATTGGCAATAAATGCATAAATTATATCTGCAAGTGGCTCAGGCTCCAGCCTGCCTGTTTGTCCCAGACTGAGGGTTTGTTTGGTGTCTCATCCTCCTCATGCTTCTACAGCCTCTATCACCCCCTCACTGTTACCTGCCACAGCACTGGCACCCAGCTCCTGTCCCTATGGATTCTTTCTCAGTTCCTCCATCCAGGAGCTGGCAGAGCCTGAAATCAGACAGTCCATGCTAGAAGGGATGAGAGCTAGAGGCAGATGGGGAATGAGGGCTGAGGAGGAAGAGGAGGAGGTTGTGCTGGGTGACAACGTCCAAGGATGGACAGACACCATCCGATAGGAAAAGCTCAGTAAGAAACTCAAAGGGAAGGAAACCACCCTGCCTACACTCATCTCTGGGGCTGTGACACCCATCTTGGGGCTGCAACACCCATCTGTGGGCTGTGACACCATTTCCAGGGCTGAAACACCTGTCTGGAAGATGTGACACCCATCTCCAGGGCTGTGACACCCATGCCATCTCTGGGGTGCATCCCACCAGCAGGAACTGAGTTGGGCAGCCAGAAGCACCAGAACCACCTGCCCAAGGGAGCCCCCTCCGAGCCCCTCCCAGCAGGACACAGGGCGAGTCATTGCAAGACTCCTAAATACTAATTCCTCAGCCCCCCTTTTTCACAGCTTTCCCCCCTCACAGGCCCATCAGGGGCTCGTGCTGGAGAGGGGGCAGCAAGCTGGCTGCCAGCGCCTGATGACGGAACAGAGCCTGCACTCCGGAGCCTTCTCTCTCCCAGTATGCCCTGAAAATTCATCTTCCAGCTCCGATGATCAAACGAGCTGATCAAATGCTCCAGCAGCTGGGTTTTAATTCCCTGTTGATCCAACTCCTGCGCACACTCAGGAGCCTTTTTCATTCCTTCCCCCATCTCTGCAGCAGCAGCCGGAGGAGCTGGAGCCGCAGGACATTTGGCTGAGGCAGAACAGCAGGCGGGAGAATGTCAGGAATCACACGCATCTCTTCACCTGTCCCATATTGAAGGATTCCTCTCAGTTTAAACCTTTTCCAGGCAAAAGACCAGAAAAGCTCCTGCAGATGCCAGAGCAAAGATCTGCTTGCTTTATTTTGGGGGGCAGGATCTTCCAAGGATTTCCTCCCATCTGAGGGAGAGTCTGATGGACAGGAAACCCCCAAAACGGGGAAGATTTCCCAGAGAAACATCCCTAAGAAAGCCGCACCACTTGATGGCATCACTCTCAAAAGCTGGGGCACGTGGGGACAGTTTGCTAATGAGGACTGCAGCGTTTAGGAGCATCAAATTATCTTCTGCAGCACACAACAAACAATGCTAATGGTGGGATAATGTCAGGCAGAAACACACTGGATTGGAACAGCACTGATAGCACATGTTCAGCAGACATATAATTACCACTGTGGTGCCTTGATAATATTAATAACGCTGCTAATTAGACTGATAAAAATAGCAAGACTAATTGTCACAAAACATCAGTGTCAGGGTTTGAAAGGCAGCAGCAAACCTTGCACTTTTGTCAGCACTCGGGCACCGGGGCTGTAAGAGATGGCACCGGGCCCTGATGGCACCCAGAGATTCCTGGTGGTACCTGGCAGCACCTGACCCCGATGGAGGGAGCTGGCATGAGGCAGGCAGCAGCGACAGGAAGGCACAGCCCAGCACTGAGCCATACAAAGTCCTCCCTATCCCGAAGATGCCTGAATACCCTGAGGACAGCCAGGATGATCCTGGAGCATGTCCCCACGCAGCCCCAGCATTCTTATTTGTTCTGGACTGACGTGGGAACAGCCTCTCTGAAGGAAACAACCTGCTACTTTCCCTTAATACCTTGAAGACAGATGAGAGTAGCATTGAGAGCCGTTGATGAAAATGTTCTTCCATTGGGGCCTTGCTGTGTTCCTGCCCACAGGAGCAGGAAGAGACCCCGAGTTTAGAAACCCGTATCCCAGTGCTGGGAAAGGCAGGGCAGGAATAAATGGGGACAATGAAGTTCAGTGTGCCCCTTGGGAGACCTTCCCCTCTCATCCACAGCTGTCTCCCGGTGTGAGAGGCTGGCATGGAGCAGGACCAGGCATGGGCTGGAGGATGACACGAGAACCAGGGTCTCCCCTCCTTGCCTACCCTAGCAGAACAAATTTGGATGGAAAAAGTGGAGGAGCTGGCCAGAAGGGGTGAGTCCCTTCCAACTCACGATATTCTGTGATCCTATGAAGTGCAAAGCCTGTGGAGACAGCTGCTGCATAAATAACCTCCTCCCAAACTCCTGCTTCCTGCGGGACGTGCCTGCACTGAACCAACATTTCCACCTTCCCAGCACCGGCGTGTGAGAGCTGCCGGGGGCACGTTCATCCCCACGTTCTGCCGGGCCATCCCACATTTCCCGGGGAACCTGCCCCGAGTTTCTCCCTGCCTGGCTCTGAGCCACGCCGAGGGGAGTGGGAGCTGCACGGCTGGGTGAGCTCTGCGGGTGCTGCGGGCTCCCTGCCCCACACCTGGCTGCGGGGGCAGCGGGCAGGATCCTGGGAACGCCGGCAGCCGGGACCGGGAGCGCTCCCCGCTCCCGCCCGGCCAGCCCAGCCACGCCCGGGCTCGCAGGTCACGTCGTGGGCGCTGCCACAGCGCAGAGGAGGACGCAAACCCTCGGGTTTCTCTGGGAAGTGGAACCAACGCGCCAACAACTGCCTGGGATGGGGCTTACTTTGGCTGATTTGTTGCTTATGTAAAGCCACGGTGAGACTGTTCAAAGCAGCACTGGAGATGCTGAGATAGACGCTCACGGTACAAACTGAGCCTCGGGCTGAACGCGCCAACGCTGGGGAAGGCTTTAACTCCTTGTGCACGCGAGAGCAGAGAGTCCCAGTCCTTCTGCCTTTATCCCTTTGCTGTTCTGCCTCTGGAGAAATAAACAAAACGCCTCAACCCACCAAAAAGTCACCAAAACCATCACCAAGCAATGGCACAAATGGCATTTTCGGAGTTTCTTCTGTGGCCAGAGCCTTGGCGCTGCTTGGGGACTCCTTTTGCCCCGGCAGTGCCTGGGGGGCTTTAGGGGACTTTGCAGAGGTGTGGAGGGGACACTGCACTTCCAAAGCCTTTGTATCCCGGAGTCCCACCAGACCAAGTGGCACCGTGGCTGCCACAGAAACCCTGGGCAAGCAAAGCCTCTGCACTTCCCCCTGCACAGCCAGGGCACCACTGGTGACTCCGATGGGTTGAGCCCCACACCAGCCCAGGGGTCCAAGCCCACAGCCTCCTCCAGCACATCCCAACACGCTCCTGGGCTGCCCCGGCGCAACGCCAGTGCCGGCTTATCCAGCAGATCTCGGGCACCAGCCCCGTGGATTACTCAAGCTCCAGTGTCTTACGGCAATGGGCACGAGAGAAAATGCCTGAACAGGTTTTCCCTCCTGGAGCACAGCCCTGCCCGCTGCGGCTGCCCCGGGGCCGGGGACGTGGCGCGCTGCTGGCAGGTGCCCCAAAGCGCCCGCAGGCCGCAGGTTTGGGCAGCGCACAGGGAGCTCACGTGCAGCCCTGGTGCCCTCCTCGTCCCTCCAAAACCATGACCATACGCCAGCCAGTGGCGCCGAGCACTCCAGGAGCTCCCTACCCCGTGCCGTGCCGTTGGATGGGGGCTGCCCAAGCCTCTCTGCAGACCACCTCGAGGAATGAGGCCAGGAACCAACCCAAGGCAGACTTCACCAAAAGTTACAACATCTGGGAAGCGCGGAGGGGAGGGACCACTGGAGCCTTCCCGCTGAGCACAGGGTGAGTGCTCATGCCAAAACCTGCTCCAGCTGCTTCAAACTTGGCTAAAGCTGCTCCCAGAGAAGTGCAAAGCTCCCATCAGCCCCTGCCCACTTCTCGAGAAAAAACCCATCCATTTCTGATACCAGGAAAAATTCCCTTCTCTCCTCTGCACTAGGAAGGAAACAGATCTACTCTATGATACAGCCAGTAAAGGGGAGCCTGAAGCATCGGAGGCAGGACCCAGGGCCACCCACAGACCCTCAGGGTGGGCTGCCAAGGGGGCAGCGTCGCTATCGACCCCTCCTCACACATGCAGACCATCTCCACACACACAAGGTTTCCCAGTGTGGACCAAGAGCATCCAGCTGTTGCCCTGGGAGAGCCCTGGGCCAGGCTGCAGCCACCATCACTGGGGTGCAGCAGCAGGACAAGGGCTCTCAAGGGGCAAGCAGCAGCCCCCAGGCAGCCCCTTCCCCTCAGCCCCCTGCCTACCAACCCTCAGTTGCCCAGTGCAGGCCTTCCATTTCATCCCAGTGAGTCAGAGCCCAAGGGAGTCATGAGGCTGGCTGGAAAATCCCAAGAGTTCCAGAAAATAAACAAACACCTCGTGGGTTCGCTTTGTTGTTTTTTTTCCAAGCCTTTGGAGTGGATTTGAGTCAATGTTTGAACTTCCCTCCAAAGTCTCAGCATAACACACATACCAGCCCTGGGATGCTTGATTTGACACGAAAGCTGAGGCTCTCACATCTCCTCTCCTCCCAAAGGAGGGGCTTCCCAAATCCCTGATAGCTGGGATGGTGCTGGAGCCAGAGGCACCCTTCAGCCCAGTCAGTCCTACTGAGGCCTGGCATCACCAGCACAGGGAGCTGCCACGGAGCATCCCAGCTCCTTGGGGTCCTGGACTGATTCCCAACCCCAGTGGGCAGGGAGGGAGAGTCTGGGAAGCCCACAGGTCCCTGCAGCAGCTCCCAAAGAAATTCATCAGTGGAGCAACGCCTCAGGAGGACTGTGCACGTGGAAGGAACAACAGGAATTCCCACATCCAGGGAAATCAAAGCCTCACCTCTGTACCCTTTGCCAGCACACCAGGAGCTCAGCTGCATCAGCCGAGACACCCGGGCCGTTTTCTGCAGCAGATCCTGAGTTATTATATGGAAAGGCTGAAACAGGAATCCTGCTCCCAGCCCCTTCCCTCTGCCCACTTCCAACCCTCTCCCTTCCTGCTCCCTGCCCACTCCTGGCCCCTTCCCTGCCTGTTCCCCCTGTCCACTCTGAGCCCCTTCCCTGCACCTGCTCCCTCTGCTTGTCCCCGGCCCCTTCCCCGCCTGCTCCCAGCCCCATCCCGCTCCAGCAGCCCCTTTCCTGCTCATCCACCGATGGGTCAAAAGACTCTTTCAACATTGAACAGTGTCAAGGCACAAGAATAACCCTCCCACATTGATCCTCCTGGCAGACCCCAACCCTGAGGTCACTCACTGAATCTTGATCTAATTTGCTTTTCTTCCCTTTATTCCCCCCATCAGTCCCCTCATCTTTCTTTAGAGACGATCTTTGCCAATGGGAACTTTTTGTTCCCTCTGACGCCACAGATTTATGTGCTGGCAGGGCTGCTGCAAGCAACAGCTTCCATGAGAGGCCTCGGCCCGGGCTCTGGAACAGCCCCATTAGAATTTAATTTCTATTTTTTGATTGCAGTGTTTTACAACACTTAAAAAGTAGATTTTGAGCACTAAAGAACTCACCACAGATCGTACTAGAGGTGTGTGGGATCCCTTCACTTACCCAAGGTTACACAAAGCTCAGCTGTGGGCAACTTGAATGATAAACTCCCTGGCTGGGCATGACTTGGATTTAAATTATCCCAAAACCGTCACGTTTATTACTCCCTATTCTCCTTAATTTTCTGCGCTCTAACTGTGCCTCAGCCCAGCAGTGAGTGGAGCTCGGTGCCAGGGCTGCCTCTCAGGAGGGACCCCCCAGGCACCCCCTGTCCTGCTCTGCTCACACCAAGGGTGGAGGAAAGGACGGGAAACCCCCAGCCCAGCCCCTGCAGTCCAACCTGGGGCAGATGGGGCTGGAGAACAGCCCCTCCCACCCTCCTGCTGCCCCGAACAGGGGAAGGGTGTGGTTCCCACATCAGCTTCCCATGTCTCTCTCAGGGCTCTGGTCCCATAGAAAAGGGGCTTTGTCCTTGCTGCTGTATTAGCATCATGAAACAAACGGTGTGGGAGGCCATGGGTCAGTGATGAACAAGGTGATGGTGCTGGTTGGACTGGATGATCTTAAAGGTCTTTTCCAACCTTAGCAAGTCCACGATTCAGCGTCTCCAACCCGCACTCAGAGTTTTGACCCAAGCCTGCCGCTCACCCCACGCCCCTCGTAGCGGAGCCATCGCCCAGGAGTCGCTCATGCATTGCATTAATTAATCCTGAGGAGAATATAAAATAACTGAGCATCAGTCTGAGGCACAAGCCCCATCTGGCATGGCCTCCGACCAGAACCCAGAAACAAAGCAAGAGAGAATCAAAAAAAAAAAAAAAAAAAGAAGAGGAAACAGCAGGAAGAAAATGGATTGAAGTCCAGAGTTCAGGGAGTGACATGTTTAATTGCTAATGTGGCTTTGGTATTATTTTTTTTAAGACTTTTTTACCAGCCCAGCTGGTGTCATCCTCTAATACCCAGCAAGCAGCTAACAGATTGCAGGAGACGAGTTGTGCTCTCGCTGCGCTTTCTGCTAATAAATAAATAAATAAATAAATAAATAGAGACAGATCAAAGGAGTGAGAAAAACCCTTCTGGTAATTTTTTTTCCCTTCTGTTTCCCAACTGGTCCCAAACATATTTCCTGCTGGGACTGACAAGGAACACTGTGAAATTCAGAATCACAGCTCTAAGAACCGAGTGGCATCAGATGAAATGGAAATGCTGGGTTTGAACAGGGGATGATGCGGAAGGGGTTGAGCAAATCCTGTCCTGGGCAGAGGCCTGGGCTTCCCAAGGCAGGGGCACTGCATGGGGTGAAGGGGGTCCCTGCTGAGGATGGAGCCCTTGCCCTCCCTGGGACCTGCCCCAGGGCTGGTGCCATCCTCCTTCACCCTCCTTCCAGTCCTAAACTTTAATATGGATTTTTTTCCAGTGACCACACTATCACTGTGTGGGAAGGGGAACAAAAAATTTCCCTCTCATTTCATCAAGTAAAACAGATAAAAATGAGCTCAATACAATAATTTCTCTTCTTCCAGGGCGTAACAACCACCCTATACCTGAGGTAGGTTGCAGGGCTCCGAGATGGTGCTGAGGTGAAGGAGGAACACAGATGCCCCAATTGCAGGTCCTGGCAGCACTTGCCACCCCCAAAAACCATGGGCAGTGCCGTGGGGGTGTGCTGCTGGAGACACTGCCTGCAGGGTGGGCTTCCCCTGAGGGGTGCGTGGGAGATGTGCCCAAGGAAGCCAAAACACAGAGAAGACCAAGCCATAAATAACCAGCACTTTGTCTCCAGCAGAAGCATCAGCCAAAGGACCAACACCAGATTCCTCTCTGAGCTCTGCTCTGGTCCCCAGCAACTGGCACTCATTGGCACTGGCAAACCCAGCACGGTCCGTGAGCATGCTCTTATGGGAAGGGAGAGGGAATTCCTGTGGGAAATGCTCTGACCCCTTGGGCAGAGAAGCTGGCACACCGCAGCTCACAGCTGGGACTTCAGCCTCACACACATCACCTGTAGCCCGGCTCTACTGGCAAAATCCTAAAAATTCACCCTTTCTTCTCATGAGTTGGAAGATTAAAACAAAACCCCAGGACTCTTCCAGCGCCGATGGAATAGCACCGGCCCCCTCAGAGCCCGTGGCACTGCAAAGGGACCCACAGCAGCTGTGAATCTCCCTTGCCTCTGATGCACTGCTCAGAGCCGGCATTGGGATGGCATCAAAGCAGGGACCTGCTGAGGCTCACAGTAGTGGATGCCATGTGGGAGCCACACTGTGGATACACAAAGGCTGTGGGAATGGGCAGAGTCCTTGGTTTACTCAGTTTGCCTGTGTCCAGAGCCTCCTGAGGTGGAGGGGGTGGCTGAGAACAGCAGCAATTGCAACCCCTTGGCTTTTGTCAGCAGATTGACGCTTGCCGAGGGGCTGGGGAAGAGATGCCACTGCATCCTCTTCTCCAGCCCCACCACTGGAGGACAATACCTCATGGTCCCTGTACTGGTGCCTGAGTGCCTGGGAGGAGAATGCCACGGAAAGCCACCACGCGTGTCCCACCTCCACCCCTGCAATGCATAAATAACCTTCTCTGTCCTCACCTGGCACATTCCAAACAAGACCAGTAAGTTCACGTTGCAAACAGCATTCCTAAAACACATTCCTAACTCCCCCCTGCTCCAGCTGCTTCCTCCACAACAGCCTCTCTAAGCATCCTTCCATCTTCCAGCCCGCGTGGCCTCCTGCTGGATCTGACTGTCAGGAGTCTTTGCTAACAAAGGCATTGCTGTTGGAAGACAGATGTGGCTCAAGAGAAATTTGGACTCTCCTGCCTTTAACTTAGTAATTAGTCTCCTAAAACATCAACATTCTTGACTCCACCATGGGCTCACAGCTTCCCAAGACACTGGCCCAGCTTTACGCCTGCAGATGCCATCAGGGAATAGCCAGCTTTCAACTTCTGTACCCAATAAACCCACAATCCTCCATCCAGTGTTAATAAAAAATGGTTCCATGCACCAGTTATCCAGGAAAAACACCATTTTGAGCAGTATGGAAATACTCAGGGTGAGTTATTTTGAGATGAAACTTTACAAACACACTTCCGAAAGAGGTTTGGGTTTTGTCAGGTGTCATGCTGCAGCTCTATTACCCCTGAACCACTTGGAAACCTCTCCTTCTCCATAGTACTGGGAGAGCTTCAGGCAGGACATGGCTCCTTCCTTGGGAGGCCAAAGAAGGGGCTTGTTTTTTTGATGTTTTCCATTATAGGCCAGATTTTTATGGATCACTCTACCACAAACATCAGGCTCCGGCAGGACACAAAGCTGCAGCAAGCACATCCATCAGGCTCTCTTGTCTCTCGACCTTTACCTTCCAATCACCATCATCATAAAAATAAACAAACAAAGCCAAAGAACTCATGCTGAAAGACGACCTGTGTGTGTTTTCTTTTGGATACCGGATGTCTGGTTCCCAAAAGCCCTTTGGAGAAACAAGGGAGGAACCTGGATTTATTGTTTTGGCACGCCCCATGTGACACACACCTTTTCACACGTTATTTGCTGAGCTTATCCCATAAACCAGAGATGCCACAAGAGCACAAAGGGGTTCAGCTGGCTCACAAGAATTTGGCTGCATATCATGATGATTTTGAACACTAAAATGCCCAAATCCCAGCCTTTCACAAGCAGATGTGAATGCCTGGAAAAGCTGGAGTGCTCAGAGGAGATGGCAGGCTGCAGGGGAGAGCAGGATGCAGATTTATCCAACAGCTTTCTCAGGAGGAAAAGGTGCTTCCTGCTGGGACACCCCACCCATTTCCTGGCCACCGTGGCCGCTTGCACCTCTGGCCATGGGGCAGGAGCTCATCCTGCCCTCGGCTGCCCAGGTCTGTCCGTCCTGGAGCACATTTGGTGAAGCACCACGTGCACAGAGCTGACGGGGTCAGGGCCAGAGGAGCTCACGCCGGTGGTGGTGCCTGATATCCCTCCCAAGAACATTGCTGGGCATGCTGCCATCAAAGCAAAATACGCTCCCAAACCAACCAAATGAAAGGAAGGCAACAGGCAGGAGCAGGAAGTGCCTAATCCATGCCATAGAGACTAAGATGATTGGAAACATCCCTGCTCCTCATATCTGAGGCTCCGTTTGCTCCAAGGAGCGGAGCCAAGGACATCAATCTATGCCCCAAAACGGGCGCCTGGCTCCCACAGACACTGTGAGCACCCCAAGACAGCCCTAATCCTGCTGTGCGTGGCCAGAGCCCAGCGCAGGGGACAGGCAGGTCAGGGGACCGAGTGCCTCGTTAGTGTAATGAGCCAGCAGGAACTCACACTGGTGCCGTTCCAGTGCTGCCATCCAGCCTGGCTGCACAGCCCCCCTTCCACCTCCTGACACAATGCCCTACCCCACACATAGGGACTTTGTATGCTCCCACTGCACAGCACCACAGTGCCATGACACCCTGCGAGGACAGGGCTCTCCAGCTGCTCCAGATGTGCCCTCCCAAGGCCCACCCAGCCAAGAGCTCAGAAACAATATCAGAGGCGCAAGAACTTGCTCAACTGGAAGCCAGCTCAGGAAATTTTGGGGACACACCTCTGCTTTCCTCATCACAGATCTACCTGTTTGTTGATAAAGATCAAACCCCGGTGGGCTGATCTGCCACTGCTCACAGAATCCTTTGGGGTGCAAAAGACCTTTTGAGGTCAAGTGAGAGGTCACAGCTCCCATGGGCAGCAGTCTGTCAGCTCTATGGGACATGGCCAGCTCCACAGTAGCCAGCAAGCACCTTTCAGCAAGGGGATGGTTTCCCTGGAGATCCTGAAAGCACAAAGCAGGAGCTGGGACACTCCCCCCACTCCTCCTTCTCAAGGTCCCCGAGATCCATACCCACTTCTGACACAGGAGGATTTATCAGCAAATGTGCTGCTCTTGCATATTGATTTCTACAAAAGGGCATGTCAAACTACTCCGATTGGATATTCAAAGTTGTTTTTTTAAAAAAACACATCAGCTGTCAAGGTAAAATCACTTAATTACACCTGTCAGGTGTTTCAGAGGCTAATGTGATAATAATAGCAATATTCAGCATCGCAGAGCAAGGTTTCGAGCCTGCTGAGAAATTCATCTGACACTTAACTGCACATAGCCAAAATTACTCAAAGCTACTGAAGGCTGCTGGGACCCATTTTCCAGGGATGCACACACTGGGAATCACTGAGCAAAGCCTGAGGAGAGCAGCGTCACCCCCCCCACACTCAGCCAGGAGCATCAGCTGAGCTCTGCTCATTCCCACTCGTGAATATTCATTGTGCCCAAATGCAATATATCCTGAATATTAAACAGCTACTCAGGGCAGGAATATCAATCTTTCAGGAAAGCTGCCAGTTGCTTTGGGAACGGAGGGCTGCCAGTTGTGGGGAGAGGGACAGCACTGCTGCTCCTCCATCTGCGAGGGAGGCGGTGCTGGGTGAGCAGGGCTGGTGGCCTCGCAGCAGCCCCCCTGCGCCCCCAGAGCTGCAGGGGCACACAGGCAGGAGCACAGCGGGCAGCACGGCCCACTCCACTCAACCCTGCATCCCAGTGCTGCTGCCCAGCCTCCAGGTAGGGCTATGCTCTCCAAAACTGCTGGCTATGCATTTGTTTAAAGCAAAAATAGACTTTGTTTCCCCCAAATGAGGTGTTCACAGGGTGGCACCTTCCAACACAAGCAGCTTGAGACCCCTCATCCCATCCCAATGAGCTCTGCCCACCACAGCCTGGCTTCAGGCAGGGCTTGTCACTGACATGGCTGAAGTGCCAGGAGCAGAAAGAGGGAAAAAAACCCAAATAAAATAGAAAATGCAGCAGCCGTGAGCTCTCTAGAACCACAGCCATTGGATGGGGAAGGATGGAGGCTCGCACCCTCCACTGCCCCTCAGTGCAAGAGGGTCACCTGCAAGGGAGGCGAGCAGCTCAACAACCTGCAGCTGCAGAAGCAGGCAGGTAACCAGACCCTGCTGCAGAAACACAGGGGCTTTGATCAAAGAAGGTGACACCTGTTGTTTAAAAAGAACCTCATCTGCCAACCATCTTTCTCCCTCCAGAGACCTTGGACTCCAGTTCTGGCCTGCCATCTCCCAGGATATAAAGGCTAGAGATGAATCCTCCAGCTTCATCCCAAACATACTGTCACCGAGTGATTTTCACACAGTTTTATGCTTTCATTTTCCAGCTCAAGCTGCTCTTGAGATAGCAACACTGAAATCATTTTGGAGGCGAATGTAGGTTTGGAAAAAGCAAGAGATTAATCTAACCAACGCAGTTTTGCACTTCTGCTATCTCAGTATCTATAATAGCTTAGTTATTAGTAAGAAAAAAAAGGCAAACCCTCCCTAAAAAGATGATTTCTGGGAAGAAAAGAAAATTATCAAAGATCCCAGCCCTCAGCGCTGATTCCTGGCCCCTGTGACCTCCAAACAATCAATATTCAAGCAGGGATAACAATGATCTCTTCCAGGTGTCCAGTGTCAGCTGAGCACTCGCTGCTGTGCCCCTGACGGGGCTGAGAAGCCTGCGGTGGCAACCCTGGTGTGTGGCACAGGTCCCCCTGCTCAGGGAGGTCACTGGATAACAAACTAGCCCTGAGGTAACACTGGAAACACCCAGAGCTGTGGAGAAGCTCACAGCTGAGCAGGGGGTGCCCAAAGCCCCCCTGCCCACACAGCTGAGGCTGTGGCACCTGTGGGGACACGTGTCCCCTCCTGGGGTCCCCACAGCAGCGGGGGGTTCCAGCCTCCACCACCACCGACCTGGAGCGAGCCTTGGCTGGGGCTGCATCCCCTTCTCTCCCCTTCTGGAAATAAAGCAGCAAAAGCATCCCTGGTTCAGGGCTCAGGGGGCAACAGCTCTGACACCACCAGAGCTCTGTTCCTGCTGGGAACAGCCCCCATCTGCTGTGTGGGAGTCTCAGCAGTCACAACTGCAGCCCTTGTCCTCAGCTGACTCTTCTTGGTGTGAAGAAGTAGAGATATGCACACCAAAATTCCTCTGAGCCCCATGGCAGTGCAGTAAATTATAAATCAAGCAGCGATCTGTGACTCACCCTGCACCAGTGGGAACGCACTCACAGCTCCCAGGTGAACAAGTCCCACGTGGAAGCACGATGGAGGGTTTTCCTCAATTTTCTACCCTACCACTCTCCTAAAAGCCTTGGAATCACTACCAGCTCTCTGCACAGTTTGTCAGCACAGGGAGGCTTTGTTAATCCTGGTCTCACTCCCACAGCCCCATGGGAGGCAGCGCTGCTCTGACAGGTAACAGAGGATGGGTTTTCTACCTGGCTCAGGGCTCTCTCTCTATCACAGAGCGGATGTGTTACAAAACACCGCTTTTCTCTTTCTTTTGCATATTTACAGCCTGGCAATCTACAGAAGACTCAGCACCAGCAAAGGAAAAGCCTCCTCAGAGCTGGCCCTTCTGTCTCTTTAAAGGGAGCAGAGCTCACAGAAAAGCCACAGGCAGTGGCCAGTAATTAAGGTGAAGTCCTTTCTTCAAATACTCCTGCCACCAGAAATCATGGACGGAGGAGTCAGCTGGAGCTCTGCACACAGAGCACTCCTGCTGTGTCCCTCAGTGTACCCTGCCCCAGCCCTGGCACAGCAGCGCGGGCAGGACCCAGGCAGGCACCACAGAGAGGATGCTAATTGCAAGTTCCAGGCAATCTGAATTTATAATTGGCTGAGATTTCACTCGGCAGATAATGCACTGCTGTCCTGGGCACTCGCTGTATCTAGGTCAGGCCATTAGTTTTGCTCTTAATCTACACAGAGTTTTAATTTCATCTTTAATGTTGACTTCCAGCCGGTGAGCTGAGCCAGCAGACAGCTCTGTCACTGCCTGTGCTCAACATCTCGACCCCTCCTGAACCCACAGAGAGGGAAAACAAGCACCAACATCCCGATGTGCTCGGACCACTCCTGGCCAAGCTCAGGCAGCAGGAGCATCGGTGCTGTCAGGCTAGGGAATCAGAGAACCATGGAATAGTTTGGTTTGGAAAGGACCTCAAAGCCACAGGCAGGGACACCTTACACGGTCCCAGGCTGCTCCAAGCCCTGTCCAACCTCTCCTTGGACACTTCCAGGGATTGGGCAGCCACTGCTTCTCTGGGCACCCTGTGCCAGTGTTTTACCATCCTCATCATAGAAAACTCTGGGAAGTGGAGGCAAACCCCACCAAGGAGCCAGCCCAGTCCATGCTGCTGGGGGATGCTTCACCCACCACATGAGGGGCTGCAGGGGACAGCAGGACTGGCCTTAAATGTGCCATGTTAACTCAGGAGCACTTCCTGAGGGCACCTTGGCACCCCTCACCTCATCCTTACATCATCCCACGTCTGCCTCACCAGTGGGAAACACCACCAGTGCTTCATCACCCATTCTCCCTGCAGCTCTCCAGGTGTGCCAGCACAGCACTGTGAAACAGATGCTCCATTGCAGACACTCTCCTGCCCCAGAAGCTTTTTCTCTTCCCTCAGGATCTCTGCAGCTGATAACCCTTGACATGAACCTTCCCAGGGAAATAGAATGTCACTGCATCCATCCCAGGCACCCCAGCTTCAGAGAGCTCCTGGACATGATCCAGCACTCCATCCTCTGGCCCATCCTGCCTGGCATCCACGTGGTCCCTGCTTAAACCAAGAAAACTGCTCACTTAGGCCAGAATTGTAATTTACAACATAAACAAATGGAGTTGAACATGCACAAAATAAACCCATCACATACATTAAAGGGATTAAAGATGGTTCCTGAAACATCTGGAGGTGTATAATACAGTATGGATGGATTGCTGCAGAGCATTCACAGGAAGTCAGGCTGCTGTCACACGCTGCAGACTTCAGACGTAAAAACAGCTTGGAAGAAAGGGGAGCACTGGGAGAAGGTTTCTCATTTACACACACCAGTCCAGTTTCAGGCACTCAGCTCTCTAAAGAGACAAAAAAAATTCCCCACCAAAGATTTCTGTGGAAAGCACAGCCCTTCTGACAACAGGAAGTTACTCGCTTCAAAAACCCAATTTTCCATCAAAAAAATCTAACTTGAAAGGCGTTCCCAGCTCACTCAAGCTGCAGGATCAAAGCCAGGGATTAAGTGCATCTGCTCACTGCTGGCTGCCCCAGAGTGTTGCTGAGCTCTGGGAGTAGCCATCGAGCTCACCAGTGACGTCCTGAAGAGGGGACCGAGGGGCAGAGCCCTGCCGTGGGCACGGGACACAGGGCAGGCCCACGGGAGGCAGCAGCCGCTCCCCTGGCCGCAGATTCCCAGGCAGTGGCATCCTATCAGCACATACTTAAGGATTTCAACTATTTCAGGTACTTGCAGGAATTTTCAGCACTGCCAGGGCATCAATCCTGAGCAATTCCTGCAGCGGAGCTAGAGTGTCAGCAAAAGAGGCACCCAAACCCAGCCCAAGCAATGCACAGCCAGAGGCAGGGATGTGCCAGAGGATGAACCAGAGGAAGGACACACATCGAGGTCCTCTCCCCAGGTAGCTGTGGCCACCCTCGCCCCTGCTCCCCAAGCAGCTCCAGCCCTGCAGAGCTGGGCAGGATACAGAGCACAGCAAGAATGCTTCCAGCAGAGGAGAGCTTCCCTCCACGGCCAAAATCACTTCAGACTCGTATTGACAAGGGGAAAGAATAGTGTTCTGGCAGCCTGCGAGGCTTCCTCAGATGGATTTGCCTGGCTGGCACAGGTCGGATTGGGGAGGAATATTCCAAGGTTTTAATTTCTCTGCCCAGGTTTTATTGCATGCAAACGTACACGGTCATTGCTTTCGAAGGTTTCCAATTTGCTAATTGAGACATTTCCTCATGGAAAAAGAATGTCCTGGACTATGGACAGGGCTGCTGGCGCAGCTCCGCACACTGGGGGAGCTTAGGTGAGGCATGACTAGATGGGAGAGGGGCAGGCAAAGCCCAGCCTCCCCAGGCCCCATCTGGCAGCACTAAACCAAAGCCAAACCTGGTGGCTGGAACATAAGGAAGAAACACCCAGGACATCCCACCGCCTGTTCCTCCTGCCATCGGGGGTGTTCAGTCACAGCACCAGGCACCTCACAGCAGGTTTAGGGGAGTTTGGAGATGGGGAGGTGGGAAACCAGCCCAGGAAACTGGACATCTAGGAAGATTTCTTTCCAGGCATCAGTTTGTTTAACAAGAAGGAGGAAAAAATAATCTGATCTGCACAAAAAACCCCAAATGTTCTGCGTTTTTGCTGGAGTAATGAAGTATTCCTTCTGCCCTCAAAATACATGAGAGCAGAGAGAGTGTTTTGTTCTGAACATGAACAGGTCAAAGATCCAAGAAAAGCACTTCTGGGGCAGAATGAGCCTGGAACATGAAGGGAGAAAGGCCAGAGGAAGCAGCAGCTGAGAAAGGTGTGAGCAGGGTTCTAATGGGATCATGACTGCTGCCACAGCCACAGCCTCACCAGCATGACCCCAGATGGGACCTGCTGTAGTTTTTATCACTTAAAAAAAAAAGGAATTAAAAGTGTTTTGCAAGCTCATTCAGAATGCACGGGGGACGGGGAGGGATTTCAAACTTTATATAGGTCAAACACCATCCACACAGGTTCACACCGCATTCACAGCAACCTCAGCTCCCACATAAAGACTGAGCTTCAAAGTGCTCTGGAGGGATCCTGCGTCCTTACCTTCAGCTTCTCGAAGCGATCGCTGAGCGATGCCACTTGGTGGTCCCGGTGGCGGCCCACCAGTTTACATAAGGCACAGATGAGCTGGTCATCAGCAACACAGTACATGTTCACCTTCTCGTTCTCGTGCTCCAGGCACGTGAGTCCGCGGAAGTGCGCGTCAGGCACCGGCTCCACCAGCCGGTGGCTGGTGAAGGGCTTCTTGTTGGGGTGTGTGGCCCGCAGACAGCGGTCACAGTAGGACACCTCGCAGGTGATGCAGGTCTTGACGGCGTCGCGGGGCGGATCCTGCTCACAGAACTGGCAGGCGATCCTCTCGCCGGCCACAGACATGGTAGGGCTGTTGCGATAGGTCCTCTCACGGCGGCTCTCGCTGGGGGAGTTGGGGCCGCTCAGGGACGCCTTCTGGAAGCGGTCGATGATGTTCTGCAGCGTCACATTCCTCTTGAGGCCCTCCAGGCCCCGGTGGTTGAGGGAGATGACATAGCGGCAGGTGGGGCACTGGAAAGCAGTGATGGGCTCGATGGACTCGCTGGAGGAGCAGCTGGACACCAGGATGCGGTGGGCACAGCTGAAGCAAAGGCTGTGGGCACAGGGCAGCAGGAGGGGGTCCTCGAATAACTCCAGACAGATTGGGCAGGTCAATTCTGACTCCAGTGTTTCCATCTTTAGTTAACACAATCCTGATTCAGCATCAAAAACCAGGGAAGGCAGTCAGGAACCTGCAAGGAAGGAGCACAGAGATGTGAGACAGCAGCTACAGCTGCACTCCTGGGCTGCTCCTCTCCTCCAGCAGCAGGTGCCTGGGGGGTTGGACACATCACCCCCACAGCACCCTGACGCTCTTTGCACTCTGACGCTGTCAACTCCAGCCCAGCCAGGCCCCTGCAAGCGCAGGCTGAAGCCTCTCACTGAGGTGTCTCACAGCACACGGACAGAGCCTGGAGCTGCAGTGGGACAGGAGCCGTATGGAGGGGGCGGGAGAGGAGGAGCAGCAGCTCCTCTGACACCTTCCAGCCCAGCCAGAGCAGGACCTGGACCATAAAAACAGGACACAAAACCAGGAGAAACCACATGATTCCGTGTTTGGGTTGGTGTACGCTGCCAAGAGCGGGGCGGGGCCGTGCTGGCGTTCCACGCAGAAGGGCTGCTCTGCATGGCAGAGATAAAACTCTGAACATCCCCTCCAGCAGCTCCAGGCCTGCCTGCTTCTGGTGAAGGGGGAAAGGCAAATCAAGTCGTGGAAACTCTGAGCAGAGCAGGTCGGGAGCTCTTAACACGCCGTCCTGCTCCTTGCTTTTCCTGGCCATTGCTTTTTGGAGTAGCATGGGGAGGCAGAGCAGCGAAATTACAGTCAGCAAACTTCCACTACTGGCTGTCCTCCGCTGCACTCCACAACAGCCAGGGATGCCTAAATCAACTCCAGCTGGAGACAAACAAGCTGTATTTTTAGCTCCCTTCCCTTGCACGAGGCTGGAAAACAGCTCCCAGCAGGCGACTCAACCTGCTGCTCCCAACTCTAGTTTGCAGAGCAAACCAGGAGCTGCACCCCGAGTGCTACCCAGCAGCATCCCAGCGTGTTCCCAAGCAGCCATGTAGTGACATGGAACCAGATCCAGCCTCTCCTTTCTCACCCACAACCCAGTGCACGAGTGGTACCTCCTGGTCCCCTCAGCCCCAGCAAGGCAGGCTCCAAGTGATGCCTCATCACACACACGGCGCTGTCCCTCAGCATAGATGTGGGGAGAGCCCCATTCAGTCACAGCCACAGGGACCCCTCACCCTGGCACTGCTGCAGGAACTGACCCCGTGAGAAGCAACGTGGTGTCCAGTCCGGCCCCGTTCCCACCCCAGGAACACCCTTGGAGTGGTGCACGGGCTCTGCTTGGGGAGAAGAGGAAAAACCCTCTCCCCTGGGAGGGTGGGGAAGCCCTGGCACAGGTTGCCCAGTAAACCTGTGAATCCCTGGAAGCATCCAAGGCCAGCTTGGATGGGGCTTGGAGCACCCTGGGATAGTGGATGGTGTCCCTGCCCATGGCAGGAGATCGGAATTGGATGAGCTTTATGGTCCTTCCAACCCAAACCAGTCTGGATTCTATGAAACAGGGCTGTAACCAAAGGGGGGATGACCCAGCAGCAGGAGAGGGTCTGGCTGCTGGAAGCCCCAGGCTGCTGCCAGCAGCTGCAAATGGCACAGGTGCCACACTGGGACCTGCCCCATCCCACCGTACACACCAGTTCTATCACACCCACCCTGTCACACCATCTCTTCCCAATCGTCTGAAACAGGATTTGCAAGTGCCTGGAGGAGGCCTTGAGCTCTTCCTGCACCCGCTCAAGGGGCTTATAAAATAAATCCATTGGATATTTTGATACATTCATGCTGCAGCAGCTCTCACTGGCCAAATGCAGCCTTGCACGCACACACACACACGTTTTCTTTATAATTATTCTTCTTTTCCCCAAGAGAGACAGTGGAGAAGTAGCTGCATCCAAACAAGCAGAGGAGCACACGAGCTCCCAGCAGCTTCCTCTCCACAGCTCCCAGCAGGTTCCTGAAGCGTCGGAGCCGCTGCAGCCATGGGAAAGCAGCAGGGAGGAGACGCTCCTGGCCCTGTGCCTGGCTGCTTGCACTGTGCCATGCCTGCCCCAGGCCCCCTGGGCTCCCCCACGCCTGGCAGGATGAGGGGTCCCAAAGCACGGCGATGACACCCCCATCGCCACTCCGGGCACCTCCCGGCACTGCCCTTGGGCCCTCAAGCTGGAACACTTCCCACGCCATCCCTCACTGTGCTGGGCACCAGAGACACAGCAGCTGCCCGGCCCTGAGAGCCCAGCACCCCCTGCACCAGCCCAGCTGAGGGGGCACAGCCCTTCCCACCTCCCCACAGCACCCACAGATTCTCTCTGGTTAGCAAACACAAAGATGAAAAAAAAGCAAGGACAAGAACAGGATTTGTTTCATAGCCTGACCAAGACTGGGAAAAGAATTTAAAAATCAGGATTGGCGTGAGAGGCTCCCCAACACCCTTCCAGAGCCAACTGTCCCGTGGAGCAATGTCTCACACTCCCACAAGCTCCCACATCCAGCACTAAGCCTCACATGCAGCTCCACTGCTATCCAAGGGAAAACAATGTAAAAAGTTTAAACAGCCTTTGCTTTTGTTACAGAGGGACATTTGTATATTAACCTTGTTTTCCTTGCTGGGACAACAGCTTTCACCTGTGACATATCCAAGAGGAGCCTCAGGCTGGGACAGGAGCAGGAGCCCTCTCGGAGGTGTGGAGGAAGCACAGGAGCCTGCTTGAAGGCAGCAGAGCAGCAGGTACAGGAGCCTGCCCAGAGGTGCAGGAGCCCCTTGGAGGAGGGAGGGGAGCCCTGCTCATGGTGCTGCACCTGGCAGAGCAGCCATGCTGCCATCAGAGCCTTTCACGCTGCTCACTTTGATGTTCTCTTTGATGTCCAGGACTGACAGAGCACAAGGAATAGCTGATTAGATTAAAATCTGCTCTCTTTAGAGTCATTAACTCCCTAAACATAAGAGTTATAAAATAGTAACACTGTTTACAGACAGCCCCGTGTCACTTGTGCTCAAGGGTCAGTGGTCCTCTTCATGCTGGCCTGTAATGATGATGTGCAGCAGCAGCAGGATAACAACACATGACATCCAACCAACCATTTTTTGTGTTGATCTGAGCTTTGCCCAAAACCCAGGGGAAAAAAAAAAATCAATGACTAACAAAACAGAAGAGCCGTGAAGCCCAGGGTGGCCAGAGCTGAGGGCAATGCAGGGCCAGTGCCAGGTCCTCTGGGACACAGTGACCGCTGCTTTTACTTCCAGCCCAGATGGGCTCCAAAACCTATGTGCCAACCTAGCACAGGAGCGTGGTGAGCCCCAGGGGTGCTCACCAAGGGTTCCTGGATACAAAGGTTCCCCCACCTCTTCCCCCAAATTATTATTTTCACAATATCGAAGCCCTTCATCAACATCTCAAGCTCAGAGGTTCCTCAGGAGAGATGCAGAGGTTTGGCACCAAGGGAAGAAGGAAGGAGAGACATGGAAGGAGGGACGCTGCCCACATCACCCCATCCATAACCAGGAGGGGGGACACCCTGGTGTACATCACCTGAGGCACAGGCAGCCAACCCAAAATCCATGCTTTCCGCTCGAGGAGCATCCAGGCCCCATATTTACCTGTCTTCCATTTTATGTTTACCACATAAAGTTCCCTCTGGTCTCCCCCAGCACCAACCCTGGGCAGAGCTTGGCCAGCCTTCAGAGTCCCACATAAGGATATCCAGACCTGTTCAGACAAATGTTAATTCTGCAGGTTGGTATATTCCACACCAAGTATGATTATTTATTTATTTCCCCTCCCCCTTTTTATCCCTCTTTTTTTTTCCTTCCCCTCCCGCTAAAAAGCTCCAGCAGAGATTGCTCAGCCCCTTCCAAGAATGAGGCTTTAGAAGAGCTATGCTGCTCCACCCGTGCATTAATGAAAAAAGTAATAAAATATGGCAACCCTTTCCTTAATTGGCTCAGCGACAGCAGGATACAAAATCTGGGCAGCAGTTGTCTCTATGCTTTTTGTTGTCCTCGGGAAAATTAGTTCAAAACTGGATCACTGTGGAGGGGAGGGCAGAACAGCCCGTGCAGCAGCCGCATCTCATTCATCGGTTCCCGAGGAGCCCGGCGCAGCCCCCGCGGCAGCAGGGACCCCTTCTGAGCTCGAGGGGGACAGGTCAGTGACCCTGCACTCCTGCCAGCATCAGCCTTCCCAGCCAGCTTCCCTGAATCCGCCCTTGGCACGGGCCTGTCCAGGAGGAGGGCCCTAGGAGGGAACACAGCACCCCGCCGTGCAACCAGCAACAGCTTCTGACCTAAGGAAGGCACCCCAGGGAGAGGGGGGGCCGTCAGGCTCCTCCAGCCATTCACATCCAGCGTTACCTAATTTTTCTGTACTTTATTTGCATCAGCTGTGCATATTTAACACCAAATTTGAAGCTCAAAAGCCGCAGCCAGCACAGAGCATCCCCCAGCCAGGGCAGCACAGAGCACCCCTTGGCCACATCATCGCCCCTACTCCTCCCTCCCAGCACACCTGAACACACCCAACAGAACTTGCCCTGTCCTCCCACCATAATAACTCCACAAATTTGTCTGAGGCTTTCTGAAAATCCCAATGATCCGTCTCCCAGCTGCCCTCCCCAATCACTTTATTGCTGTACTAGTAAAAGAACACCTCCTGCTGCAGTTAAACTGGATTTCCCGTAGAAAAGCCAGTGTTGCTGTCCCTAATCCATCAAACTGAAGCAGCATTTCCGTACCAGCTTTAATTATTTTCCCAACCAATTTGCTTGGTGCTACAGCAAAGTTGCCTCCACGTAATTTCCACTTCTCTCCCTGCATCTCTTAGTGAAGGGCAGAGCCAAGAGGCTGCGTTCCCAGGCAGCAGCTCCCTTCAATGAGAGATCCCTGTCTGCTGGCAGTTCAGCTGCTTCATTTGTAAACCCTTCAGAAGAGCCACCAGAGCCCACCCGGCCCTGGCCACCTGTGCTCTTTAACTCCTTCCTTTGCACAGCACCTTATTCCCCCTGGGAATTTCACCTCCATTGCTGCCTTCACTGATGGGATGATCCCATTTTGCTCCATCACAAAGTCCCCTTACTCCTGAATGTCTCCTGTCAGGCTCCAATGTTGGGAGGAGCCCCCCACATGCTACTGGGTGCCCTGATCACCTCTGCCCTCACTGCTTGCACAACTAGTTTCGGATGGGGTTTTTCTCCCCCCCATTCCACAAAAGGGATTATTTCCCAATGTGTGAACTCCACACCAGCCTCAGTTACTAACATGCAGGCACGAATCCAAGCTGGGGTGCTCCAGCGCCACATCAGCACCCTGGTCCAGCACAACCCCCCAGCCAGCACTCCCCTCCCTGCAGCAGCAGGTCCCTGCACCCCTGATCCAATCCCTCCCAGGGGGCCCCTCCTCTGGTCTGAGGTGCTGCATTTCCCACCCCCACTTCTCTCCCTCTCCTCTCCGATAACATCTGTTCATGGACCAGCTCCAGAGACCCCACCACCCACTCCTGCAGGGATTCCAGTGGTTTCCACACACCCCAGGAGCCCTCATCCCAAAGACGCTGCCCCCGCCCAGCCTGCGCTGCCGACCATCCCCTCCTGCCAGCCCTGCAGCCCCATGCTTCCCATTGGTGTAAACGGCTGATAATCCACTCGCAGCTGGCAGAAATCCATGGATCCTCCACTGGTTCCAGCAATGCCACAAAACCTTCCCCCCTGCATCCACTTCTGATGAGGAACAACGAGCCCTGCTCCTGTGGGCTGGGATGTGGGATATGGGGAGGGCGCTGGGCAGTAGGAGCAGTTTTTGGGCCCAATGCTAAACATCAGCTACTGACATCAACTTGTCCAACAGGATTGCAGCATAGGATGAGGTACAAATGTGTTGTTATTTGAGTGGGTCACGACTGCAAAAGGACACAGCCATTGCCGAGCTGTGCTCCCTGTTCTCCCAGGCTGGTGCCAGCCTTGCAGCACATTATCGGGATTTCATGGAGATCTTGACCAGGGAGCAGCAGCAGCTCCAGGAGCTTGGGTTTCCTGCAGGCTAAAGCCTACAAGGTCTCCACCTCATTCACCTCCATGATGTCAGAGAGGCAAGCACCAAAGAAAGAAACTCTGTTTGATCTCCAGTGATATCCTGGTACAAGGGAAGATTTTGCCTGTTTTCTACAAACAGTGCCCAGGGAGGTGACAGCTCCTGGAGTGCTCCCAGAGGACCTCAGCACAGCATGTGTCCACCAAGGACTCCCAGGGGATGTGGCGTTTGGAGCCCTTGAGCTGCAGGGTGGATCAGGAAGGGATTCCCTGCAGTTTGCTCCCTGGCTCCTGCAGCCATACAACAGGAATCATGCCATGAGGATTCCTCATCAGCTGGAGGGGCTTGAAGATGCCCCAGGCAGCAACGGTGCACCGAACAGGAACCTTCCCCTGCCCTCTCCGTCAGTGGCCTGAGAGCTGACAGGACACAAAAGGCCCAGGGCACCTCTCCAGCCCAGGGCACCTCTCCAGCCCCTCCGATGTGGCAGGTCCCTGGAGCACAGCACAGCTGCTTCCAGTTCCAGGGGAAGACAGCAGCTCCCCAGGGTCCCCAGCACTTCCCTCCCCAATCCATGAAACCTGGGGCTGCAGCAGCCAGGCTCAGCCTCTGGCAGGTCACAGCCCATGGCAACCCTCTTCCCCACACACTGCATACGTCAGCCCGTCTGCCCGTCCATCCATCCCACTCCCCCTGCAATGCCCAAACCCACAGTCCCTCTGCCAGCAGCTGCCACCACAGCTCGGAGGCTGAAACCTTGGCTGAAGCTGGGGGGTCACAGCGATGCTGAGGGCTGGGAGGGGGGGCCGCAGCACTGCCAGGGACAGCTGCAGGCACTGGCTTTAGTGGGAGCAGTCCCACCTTCCCAAGGCCATTGCAGATGTGAGTGACCCCCTTCCAGCCTGAGAAAAGCAGCTGGGGACTGGGCACGCCACCAAACTGGCACATCCAGCACTCACAGAGCCCTGGCAGCCCTGCCATCCCCTGCAAATCGTCCCTCCCCTCCTGCCACAGGACTCCACTGCTCCAGGTCTCACCACAGGACTCCACTGCTCCAGGTCTCACCACCCCTCCCCTCCCTTACCTCTTCTGCAGCTCTGTGCTCTCCAGCTGATGCTATATGGCAGGCGAGCAGACCCAGCACTCATGTCTGCACCAGCAGCTCCTGAAAGCAGCCCTGCTCCCAGCTGGCTCCTGCCAGACCACACATGACAGCAGTCTTTTGATCTGAGCCCTTCTCCAGGCGCACCCTGTGGCTCCGCATCCTTCCCCTCTTCCTCAGCCACCGCCTGCAGTGCAGCTCCAGCCCAGACTCATCCCACCACAGCCAGCAGCCCCAGGCCCAGCAAGGATGAGGGAGGGCATGGCTGCAGCGGCAGCTGGTGCTTTGGAATAACCTTTGGGCTCCAGACCTCACAGCTCTGATCCCCCAGATGGATGCTGCGGAGATCATCCAGCTCTGCACAGAGATCGGTCCTGATGAGGAGGAGCATACTGCAAGGCAAACCCCTCGGTCTCTCCAGAGGCTGGAGCAGCAGCAGCTGGCTCCGGCGCTCACAGCCCCAGTGCCATACCAGGGGACTGGCATCCTTCAGGGCCTGCACCCCACGAGGCACACCAGGGTTATCCCCACTCCAGTGCTTCCTCCAGGACACCGAGCCCCAGCGCAGGACACTGCCACTACTCACCCACAGAGGAGAGGAGTTCAAAGAAGTGCAGAGACATGACCACAGCGAAGGCAAGGTTGGGGTCATGGCAAAGCCCACCATGGGAAACAGCCGGGGCACACGGACCCACACCTGGGAAGGTACCCGTGCTGCTGCCACGTGAGCATGACACAGCGAGGGGCCAGTGCATCCCAGCAAGGAGCTGGCCCCTCACCAGTGCTCCCCAGGACCCCTCCAGCCATGCAAAGGTCAAAGCTCTGCTGCAGGGATGTGTTTCTGGGAGATGGAATAACAACAGAACCTCAATCAAAGAAGGGGGGCTCCCCCTGCACGGCACAATCCCACCCCAGCGAAGGCACAGAGCCCGAGAGGGGCATCCCCCCACTGTGCCTCCCGACCGGCTCCGGGCACTGCCCCTCTGCACCACCTGACCCACGCTGGGTCAGGGACAAAAGGAGGGAAGGGACAAAACTGAATGAGGCCAAGGGAGCAAGAACGGCTCTGGAGGGGAAGGGAGCTGCTGTCGGAACCAAAGGCTCTGTCACATCCCTGCTGGCTCAGGGCTGCTGTGTGTCCTGATGGAGCTCCGAGGAGCACACGTGCCCCGGCACCACGCCAGCCCCCAGCCCAGGAGAACACACGCTGCCCATGCCACCGTTTCAGTCCCTTTTTGCTGCTCAGTGCAGCAGCAGGACAGAAGCAGCTCCGACCCCCGGCAGATCCCGGCCTCGCGCTGCGGATGGAGGCTGTGCAGGCAGCCCGGAGCCCTGTCGCTGTCCCGACCCGGCGCCCTCGCCAACCTCCCCACCCCAAAACGACAGATCGGCTGCACTTCCGACAGATACCACAGAGCCGGGAAACCCAAGGGCCATTGTGCTGCTCTGTGCAAGGTTAAATATATCTGCACAGCTCCTTGGGCTGCATTCCTGGGAGGCTGGAAGGATAAACAAGACTTCCTGCAGGAACTGGAGACAATGGGGGGATAATTAGTGTTAATGCCCAGTGCAGAAACAATGCAGATATTTTGGACTTTTACACCCTCCTCCCCCCACCCCCCAAAATGCTCAGAAAGAGGCACTCAGACAGGTGTAACTGGGCCACCTAAAAGAGATAAATCATTTAAAATGAGGGGAGCTGCCGCTGCCGAGGGTGCAGCCTGGGGCTTCACCATTCCAGGCTTCCAGGCACAAGAGGACAAGTCTTGGAGACACGTTTTTCCCAGAGCCAGCCCAGCTCAAGCTGGCCGAGGGGGTCCCAGCACAGGAGGTTTGGAGATGGAGCTTGCGCCCGTGCCCCAGCCGTGCCTCCTTTGCAGCACGGCACAGCCGGCGATGCCAGCGCTGTTCTGGATCAGCCACGGGCAAACTGCGGAGAGCTCCCGCACGGCTGCACCCCACGCGCCACAGGGACGGGACCCCCACGCCTCCCTCCGCAGCCAGCCTGAGGATGCCACATTGCTGTTCCTACAGTTACCTCCTCTTCATTCCAGAGAAGGCCCAACTAGGGCTTGTTTTCAAATCACAGCAATTCTTAATCCTTTTTCCTACCCCAGTCCCTTGGGAGTGCTCCGTGGACCAGCCAGATTTCCCAGTCCTCCTCCCGTACTGCGGAGTGACAGAGGGAGTGACAGAGTGCTCCCCGGACACTTTTCCAGCGCATTACACAGGTCATTTAAAGCCTTTCAGGACAAAATGCTCCCGCGCCCTGAGGTGACTCAAAACCATTAGCATCTCTTTGGGAAGGCCTCCCCACCCACACCACTGCTGCACAGGAGCACTTCTGCCCTTCATCTCAAAATAAAATACATTTATGAACAAAAAGGCACCAATTCCCCTTGACTCAGCCTCCCCCCGCAATATCCCCTGCCAAGGGGCTGCATCGCTAGAGAGAGAGGAGGAGGCTCCAGCACACAGAAGGGACAGGCAGAGCCACTGCCGGTCCCCATGTCCCATGCTCTGCTCTGAATGCCACCAACACCCACAGCGGTGTCCTTCACACCTTACGAAGCACATCAAAGGATGCTCCACCAGCAGTACCACACTGCATCCTCTGGGATCAGCCCCAAGCTCCCTCCCCAGCCACCCAGGAGGGGTTTCCTGAGCCAAGGACACCAGCACAGCCGTTCCAGTGCAGGACATGGATTCCCATGGCTCATGCCAGGATGGGGATTAACTGCTGATGGCAGGTCCAGAGCTCACACAGCCAGGGAAGAACCATGCAGCTCACCCCAGCACCCCATGGATCAGCCTGTGGCAATGGACCAGGGAACAACCCTGAACCCTGCACAGGCTGCACCCCAGAGCACACCAAACAAAAGTCCACCGTCCCCACCCAGTTCCTGGAGGACCTGGACCGTGCTGGTTGCCTCCATCACCCCTGTTCCTGGCCAGCCCCACCACGCTGCATCTCTCCAAAGTTCTCCTCCCAGCTCTGAGGGGCAGCCAAGGTAATTTTGGCAGCGCGCAGGAGCTGCGGATCTGCCTGCCATCCCTTTCAGCTCTGCTCAGCTGCAATTCAGGAGACAAAGCAGGTAACTACAAAGGTAATTTCCTCCTGCCATCCCGCTCCCTCCCTGTGGGCTGCCGGAGGGAGGCAGAGGCTTCTGGCGACAAGAGGCACGACAAGAGGCACGGCACAGACAATACCTGCTCTCATGCACTGACGAGTTCTTTAATGATCTGAACGGAACCAAAAACGTTCCGAATTTCGCATTTGTCACAATCACAGATGATGCCAGAACCTCGCTGGGGTTTGACACACCAAGGTGCCTTTGCCTCCTAGAGCATCTGACACTGCTGGTTCCCTGTGGGACACCGCTGCGGCTCCAGGGACAGAGGCACAGCTCACAGCTGCTGAAGAATGACAAGTGCACACAAATTCCTGGGGTGCTGGTGGGAGCATAGCACTCTGCAGGGTCACTCTGGGACTGACCACAACAGTGGCCAGAACCTGGGGAAAGTACTGACAGGGGCAAAAGAGTTTAAAAAAAGAATAGCATTATATATACAGATATACATTCAGTCTGGCAGGCCCATGGTCTCCCTCATCCAAGTGCTGGAGCACTGAGCAGCTTTCCAAGGCCCCTCTCCTGCCCACTGTCACCCCCACATGCAGCAAGGACACCAGGCCAGTGCCAGAGCTGGGTCTGGTCCCATGGTGGCCCTGGCATGGCCAAGGGGCTGTGAGGAGTCCCCAGCCCTGTGGCACCTCCCTCCGTGACACTGGTCACCCTGCCACCGCTGAGTGACCCCGCAGAGCATCTGAGTCACTTCCCAACGTGCAGGGGCACAGCTGTAATGCTGCGATGATTATTCATAAGATGAAGCAGCTAAACGACTTCAGGAATCAGATGAAAGTGATGGAAAAAGGCTCAAAGATTAAATGCCAGAAAACCACAAACATGTCACGTGGAGACAGGACAGGGAGGTGACAGCACCAGCACCCCTATAGCCTCCTCTGATGCCAGCCAGAAGCTGGGCTCCTCCTTTCCCAATACAACGGAGCTGCTGACCAGAGCAATGTCCTTCCCAGAAATTCAGTTTCGCACTATCTGCAGGCTCTCACAGCTGGCACAAGGCAGCCCAAATGCTGGGAGAGCAAGGAGGCCAGGAAGGATCCGATCTGGATTTGGGGGCCAAGAAGAAAAATCACAGAGGATAAAAACAAGGAGACTGTTCCTGGGAGAGGCCAGCCCTCATCAGGGAGAAACCTGAGAATTCCCAGGAGAAAAGCAAACCGGAGAGGCAAAGCACAGAGAAGCGGGGATCCTGGAGAATGCCAGGCATGGCTGTGGGGATCCCAGAGGACACATCCCCCCATCAGCCACAGAGGAGAAGGAACGTGACAAGGAAGAAGACTCTGGAGGGTTGCTCCTCACCAAGTCACGCAGCTCAGCACTCACCACTCTTCTGCCAGACAAACCCCATCCTGTTCTCCTTCCTGCAGGCACACAAACGCTGCCAGCACCAGGGAGCAGAGCAGGAGCCACTGCAGCCAGGGAAAAACCTTCAAGCTAAAAAAAAACCTTAAAGCATGTTTCTGAGAGGGGAAAACAACACAGGCAGTGAGAGACACCGGCAGAGAGCACAAGGCCGGGTCCCAGTGGAGTTTCTGAGCCGGCCGGGATCCTGGCTTGGTGCTCCAGCCCCTGCACTCAGCATTCAGCGCCAGGAGCGCCAGCAGTGCTGCAGGGCAGCGAGGGGGGGAGAGAGAACCCCAGGCAACACAGCGCTGCCAGGGTTCCAGCCGGGCTCGGGAGACGCCGACGTGCGCAGAGGCTGCTCCGGGGACGTGCTCCCCACGGCTCCCCTGTGCCGGCTGCAACATCAGCTGCTTAAGATAAACAAAATGCCATTACATGGCCTGAGCCAGTGTGTTTCTGCAGCAGGCCAGAGCTGTGGGATGCCTGCTGCACCCAGGGAGCATGGCACTGCGCTAGCACACCGTGCTCCTGGGTGAGAATTCACTGGGGTCCACAGCGGGCTCTGGGGATGGGGCTCACCTGGAGCCAGCTGCCCAGGACCGTGACCTGCTGGGTTCCAAATACCTCCATAGACTGAGACTCCAAAGCCTCTCCAGGCAGCATTTCACCAATCTCACACTTTAAACACCCCACATTTTCTCCCATGAGATCTCAGCCAGATGCAAGGAGGTAAGAATAGAAGATGCACACACCTCGTCCAAATCCACCAGTACCAGGGCAGCAATCACCAGCAGCCCTGGCTACTCCTGGCTGTCCCACCAGGGTAAAACCCCTCGTGCGGGACTTCCAAAGCCTGGATCCACATCTGCTCTCTTGCATGGGAAGCAGGCACAGTGCTGGGGCTCTGGAGGACTTGCAGGAGGGATGTGAAGCTCCTGTGTCTCTTCTTTCCCCACTGCATGGAGACTGCAGACCCCTGCCACCCTCATGTGCCTCATTCCCAAACCATCTGCCTCCAGCCAGCGATCAAGAGAAACTGCTGAGAAAGAACCCAGAGAGCAGCTCCCACATACCCCAGAACCTTGGACACCCCAGGCAGCACAAGCACACAGCCAGCAGTGCCACCATCACAGTGTCACACTGGGGCTCAGCATCAGCACGACAGGGCGGGTAGCAGCCTGAGCCAGTACAGCATCCAGCCAAAACCCCAGCCTGCTCCTTAAAGAAGTGTTGAGCCAGGTCACTCTGCAGCTCAAAACCCCCCAAAATTCCTCACCCCCAGGAGGCGCAGGGGGCAGTGAACGAGAGCAGCTGCCTACAGCCCCATACCACGAGCTCAAAGGCCACTGCTACCGCCCCAGCTCACCCCTGCTCTGGGTTCTTGAGCATCCTTGAGACCACCCTTCCCTGCCTCACTGCACTTAGTCCTGTTACACAACGAGGTTTGTGGGGTTCTTTGAGGGCCACCCACGAAATGCATTTAAGCTGCTCTGTGTCTCTTTGAAAAAGAAAGCTAATTTACTCCTCAGTATGGCTGCTGTGCTGCCAGGGGATGCTGCGGGCTGCACCTTGGAGAGCGGGCACATCCCCACCTCCCCTGTGCCCCCACAGATCTTCTCCACATAACACCAACTGCCCTGGGCCTGAACCCTGCTCCAGCCAGGCCTCTGCCTCCTGCCTCAATGTAATTTTTTCCCCTTCAGTCAACCAACTCAAAATTGAGTTTGTGTATTAAAGCAAAATTTAATTTCTAGGCCATTATCCCAACGTGGTGTAGTTCCTGCATCTGCAGAACGAGCAATAGGCAAGCAGACTGAGCAGTTCATTTCCCTCTTAGACACGAATCTCAGTTATAAACAACAATAATGACATTCCGCAGAGGCATGGAGCCCTTTCATTTTGAATCCCACGGAAAGTGTGTGAAGCTGGGGGACCCCAACGCAACTGACACATGGAGCTGCTGTACGTGTTCCTGCACGGCTGCAACACACATCCCTTGCATCTGCCCTCAGAGTCTCAGTGATGCAGCAAGTTTTCGTTTATTTCTCACACTGCTTTTTCACAAGCCTCTGGGTTTTCCTTCTCCCCCTCTAGCAGAGTCTCCAGACAGTGAGACCTATAAAATACACAGTTCTGAGACCTGAGAGCTTGCAGCATCCAACTGCAACATCCATAAAAAAATCCCAGAAAAATCAAAAACTCCAACTCTCCCAAACAAACAAAAACCCCACACAACTCTCCCCTCCCTCTCCCCCACTTCCCTTCAGTCACTCTAGTCTTTTGAGAGCAAAAAACTCAGAAGCAGTTTAACCCACACAGTGACAGCAGCGTCCCCATTCATTCACAAGCCGCTCTGGCTGAGATTCCATTCCAACTGGATCCCATCCACACCCTTTTCCTGTCCAAGAGCGGAAATCCCACGGGAAATGCCCCAAAGGAAGCAAACCAGATGCCACCACCCAGCCGGGAAGACCTGGCGGCGGTGTTGGGCTCCTGCAGCAGCTCCTTACTGGGACCTCCCAGCCAGCACAGCTTCAACAGTAAACAGAATCAGAATCACCAAAAGCCTTTTCCACTTTGATTTAAGAGACTCCCCCAGTTCAGCACAGTCCAAAATGCTCCTGGACCATGCCAGGGCAGCCCTGGCTGAGGTGGGGGCAGACACAGAGCACACCGGGCTTCCCCACACACCTGGGCAATGGGGGACATGATGGCACCTCAGTGGTGCAGCGTCCCCTCCCCAGTCCTGGGCTCTGGGAGCAGCCACTGGTGTAGCACCAGGGGACATTTGGGACAGCCCACATCCCCTATGAGCAAACGCACACAGAAAGGGACATCATGTCGGGGGAGGGAAACGGGGACAGGGACATGATATTTAGGTTGAACATCAGGAAATGTTTTTTCACCCAGCAGGTGGCTGAACACTGGACAGGCCCCTCAGGGAAGTGGTCACGGCCCCAAGGCTGCCAGAGCTCAAAAAGCACTTGGACAATGCTTTCAGGCAGATGATGAGATCCTTGGGGTGTCCTGCCCAGGGCCAGGAATTGGACTCAATGCTCCTGATGTGTCCCTTCCAACTCAGTCTATTCTATGATTCCATGAGAGGGATGACAGCAGCACCAAAACACAGGGAACGCCCCCAGCAGAGAGATGTCCCCTGCCCTCCTGGCACCCAGGGCACTCCAGGTTTGTTTGCTGGGGGAGGAAGCCAACCCACAGTGACACGGGGACCAGTGAGCTGCATGGAGGCTGACTGGCACCACCGAGCTGAGACTGCATGAAAAGGAGATAAAAAGTGGTCCAGCCTGACCCCCCCACCAGCCCCGGCTACACCCCAATTTTTGTCACCCAGCCCCATCCCCACACTGGGGTGGTCCTGGGGGCCAGCTACCCACTTCTCTCCCCTCTGTGTTGACGGGCATTACTGGGGGCTGGGGGCTGCCTTCCCCACAGCAGTAAACAAGGGCAAGGGTGTCCCCACCCTGGCCACAGGACCCGCCTGGCCCCAGGGCAGGGGCCCAGAGTGGAGGCAGAGGGATGGACTGCCAGCAAGCACAATCGGCTGTTTCCTGAGAAAGTGCAGCTCACAAAAGGGGCAATTCTGCCACCGGCCATGCTCCCTGGGAAGGGGCTGGGATGAAGACAGGGGAAGGGCAGATACTGAAGCCACCACATCCTGCCGACGCTGGCAGGGCCCCACCACTGGCGCCCCAAAAGCCGGGGCTGCAGCGTGCCTAGCTCTGCCCCACGTCCTCCCAAGGATGACACAGCCACAACCTCGGGGCTCAGCACCGTGCCCCTCCCTGCACCCATGCATGAGAGGCAGGTCCCGGGGCCGCTGGCACCAAGGTCCAACCCGAAGTTCGCAGCACTGTGTAAGAACACACGCAGGCACCCAGGATCCGAGGGGTGAGATGCTCCCTGCATGCCGCTGGAGCCCCCCGCCCTCGCACAGCACAAGGCGCCTTTCAGAGCCACACAGACACACCATTCTGCCACTGCTGACCTCCTTGCCCTGGCATTTTTGGGATCCAGGCTCCACAGTAGCGAGCGATGGCGTTGGAAGCAGCAGCTTGAGGCCGGTCAGCAGCATCCCCACGTGTGTGCTCGCTAATCGGAGGGGCCGCTCGTTCGCACAAGATGAAGGTACAGCCAGGCACTCATTAGGCTGCAACACACACTCGCTTTCCAGGCAAAGAACACTGAAAACAAGGGAAAGCAGCAACACAGGCTCCAGCCTCCCCAGGGCTTTGCCCCTCCCCAGGAGGGAGCTCAGGGGAGCAGCCACAGACCCTCCCGCCCCAGTGAGAGGAGCACCAGCCTCAGAAGGGTTTCGAGCAGGCAAGGCAGGTTTGTTACAGAAGGTGTGTTCGTTACCGGCAGCAGCAACTCCTTCTAGAGGAGCAAAATAATCACACTGCCCATCATCTTCATTTAATGAACCAGCTGTGCAGCCTGCAGAGACAGTTCTGGTTCCAGCATCTCTGATGGGACAGCCATGGTCTCTCCAGTGACCAGCCTTCAGGATGCACCAACCCCCTAAAGCCAGGGGCTGACCCAAGGGCTAAAAGGCTCAACACCCCCCTCCCCACTACAAAAGCCTCGACTGACGGCTCAGAAACCCACAGAGACCCCAGGAGAGTCACAGTGTGGGTTTGGAAACACCTATCCATCCCTAGAGGGGATGTAGCAGGAGACAACGTAATCCTGGCTTTAAAAGTAAGTAATTTATCAATCTCATAAGTCCCAGGGCCGATCTCACCCCACTCACACACATGCCCACACACCGACACACGCCCCTGAGCCGTGCCTGTACCTTGGAGGCCAGCGCAGCTCAGCGGGTGCACGCTGTGCGAGGCAGGGATTTATCACCCACTGCAGCTCCATTTCTTTTGCAAAGCAGCATTTCCAAACCAGGCAGGATGCAGGCTGTGCACGGGCACAGCCTCCCAGCCGCCATGGAAGGCTGCGCAGGGCACAGACCCAGCTCTGAGCGCAGCAGCCGGCACACCCAGGGCTCTGTAAGCACCTGCCTTAACCGAGACAGCTGCTGCTGTCGTTGGCATCAATTCATCCTTCCTCCTCATATTCCTACTGCACTTAACTGTCTTTTCCCAGGAGCATCCTCAGGGAACATCCCCTCAGTGCGAGAGCATTCCAGCACCGCTGCTGGGCCAGCCTCCCTCCTTCCCTCCCTCCGTGCCTTTTATTACCCCTTGGCCAGGGGCACAAGCCAAGCACGGAGCCTCGAGTCTGCTCCTCGATGGTGAAATGCAGCAGCAACAACCTCAGCACAGAGCCCATGGCACGCGTGGGAGCGGAGGCAGCTCCACCACAGCCCCCCAGCACTGACCGAGGGTCACCACACGCTGCTGCAGCAGGGGGCACAGGAGAGAAGGGCACTGCTGACCACATCGGAAGGGTCAAGGAGCAGCTCGGGCCCACACTCAATGCCCTGCAGGCAGGCCGACAGGTCGGTGGCACCTCCCGGGTTTGCCAGACGCTGCCCGACGAAGCCCCTCTGCCACCTGGGAGCCAACAGTGCCCTGTGCTCGGCTGCCAGCTCCCACCCGGCTGCGGCAGCTCCTCCGGCAGAGCCGGTCTCCTTGAAGCCGCCTTCCGACAACACAAGCTGAGCCGAAACCTCCGGGCTGGCTGGGGAGACCTGGGCGACAGCCAGGAAGGGCAGGAGCCATTAACGCCGGCGTGTCCGGACTTGAGGGAATGACGGAGCAAGCAGAGCCATCTGCCCTCTCCAGAAACTCCGCAGACCGCTGGGCAGAACGGCCCTTCACCCCACTCCAGCCCTTGCCAGCTGTGCTCTAGCCCTGCCAGCTGTGCACATAGGGGCAATAAACCTGCGGTTCGGATGTTTTTTGAGGCAAAACACAAAAATAAAGCGCGAGGAAGAGGTGTCACTCGGGCACGTTTTCCAGCAGCTCCACAGATCCTCGGCGCAAGCGAACACACTCCGCTGCCGGCTCAGCAGTGACACCCGAAAGCGCGGGCAGTACCCCGGCAATGTCTCCCGGCCCCGGGGCACCGGGGGCAGCGCTGGCAGACCCCCCGCACGGGGCTGTGTCTCTCCCCTGCGGCTTCCGAAGCGGCGGCCACGGAGCCCGCTGCTGTTTAACTTCACGGCCCGGGAGTTTATCAGATTCCAGCCGCGCTCGGGGAAGGGGCGTGGGGGGGCCCAGGGGCAGCACGGGCCCCGCACCGGCTCTGCGGCAGCGACGACAGCCCGGCACCACGAACCGCCGGGATCCGAAGTGCGGGCACAGGGCTGGGCGGCGGGAGGGATACGACACTCTCCACTGTAAAACCCGGGGCGAGGGGGAACGGCGAGGGGAACGGCGAGGGGAACGGCGAGGTGGGCGCGGGATCCCTAAAGCCGCGGGCAGGGAGCCGGGAGCCGGCGAGTTCGTACCCACTCCGCCCGTAACGCACCGCCGCTCCCCAGCAGGACGGCTCCCGGCGACCCGAGGGACCGGGAAGGCCGCGGGCAACCCCGAGCGGGGACAGGCCACCCGGCTCTCCCCGCCAAGCGGCGGAAGGTGCCGGGGCGGGCTGGCAGACGCAAACGGGGGAGGCGATTGGGAGCGGGGGGAGCCAGCAACGGCTCCCGGGAGGGGCGGGAGCCCCCAGCCCCGGCACTTGCTGCGAACCCGCGGGAAGGGCCGCGCCGAGCGGCCGGCTCGGTGCTTCTTCCCGCCCCGGTACCTACCGGCGGGCCGCGGCATTCCCCCCGATGCTGGTACCTACCGGCGGCCCGCGGGAGCCCCCACGACACGACACGACACGACACGACACGGCCCGGCCCGGCCCGGCCCGCCCCGGTGCCCCCGCCCGCCCCGGTGCCGGTACGTACCGGCGGTCCCCGCGACTCGCCGAGACCGGCAGACCGCGCC
>NW_024581134.1:7284059-7327100 GCF_017639235.1 Corvus kubaryi
GTGTGCCCCTGTGGGAGCGGGGCCCTGCGTGTTCCCGTGGGGAAGGGGCACCGTGTGCCCCTGTGGGAGCGGGGCCCTGCGTGTTCCCGTGGGGAAGGGGCACCGTGTGCCCCTGTGGGAGCGGGGCCCTGCGTGTTCCCGTGGGGAAGGGGCACCGTGTGCCCCTGTGGGAGCGGGGCCCTGCGTGTTCCCGTGGGGAAGGGGCACCGTGTGCCCCTGTGGGAGCGGGGCCCTGCGTGTTCCCGTGGGGAAGGGACACCGTGTGCCCCTGTGTGCCCCTGTGTGCCCCTGTGGGAGCGGGGCCGTGTGTGTTCCTGGGCGGTGGGAGGCAGTGCGTGTCCCTATGGGATGTAAAGTGTGTGTTCCCATGAGATGGATGGCACTGTGTGTCTGTGTGTTTACGGTGAGACTTGGTGCCTTGACAGTGAGTCTTTCAACACATTTATTTTTTTTCAAAATGAAAAATGCATTAAATGGGGTCTTCACCACCTGGTTTAGCACCACAAAGGGATGTCCCAGTGTTCTCCATACAGCAAACCAGCTCTGGGTGAGGTTGGGTTTTTATTTGCAAAGTGCACATATATATGTATCCACATCAATAACATCAAAGGGAAACACGGGAGGGGGAGCCCAGAACTGTAATTTATTCCTTGGTAATATGGGGACATGTGGCACAGGTTATTTATATTTGAAGGCTGCCCAGAGTGTAAAATGAGCCATCTTTAAAAAATAAACGTGGAAAAATACATCCGGGCTCCTGATGTATCTTAAGGTGAGGCCAGGCCAGCTGCTGGCAGGCGCTGGAGGAGGAGATGTGTGCCAGGACCAGCAGCTGTCCCCTCTGTGCCCTGGGCACCATCGTCACTGCACACACACACAGACAGACACTGAGCACACGGCAGCTGTCCTGCTGTGGCTCTCCAGTGAGACAGGACAAATGCAAGGCTGCCAGCACCACCATGGCCGGCCTGGTTCTCGCCTGGTTCACTGCACAGAGGGATCACAAATGCTTACTCCCAGCAGGGTCTGACAGCAGGGGAGTTAATATGCGCCATGTTGTTTGCATTAAACCCCATCTCTGATTTTCTGGCGGTGGAAGCGCAGCCCAGGCAGCTGTGGCCAAATCACAGAATCTAGAGCTGTCCTGGGATCAGCCTTTGTCTCTGCACCTGTGCAGAGCGATGTGAGATGAGTGAACAGCCAGACCAGAGCCCCATCCTCTAACTCTTGGACAGGCAGGAAATTAAAGCCACTTTTCCAAATTCAGTAGCCAGCAGGTAGCCAGGCGTGGGTTCAGGCTCTGAGCAGAGCCGGAGCACTTGGCTGGGCAACAGCAGAGATATGCAGCCCCCAGACATGGCACATCAGGCTGCAGGGAACTGAGACCACTGACAATGAGCAGATGGCTGGAGGTCACAGCAAAGTCCCACCACCAACAGGCTCTGGGTGACAACCTGACTGCCCAGCACTCGCCATGGTGCTGGGCCACAGATACCAGTGGCAGCTCAGCCCTGACCTCTGAGAGCCTCAGCCTTGCTCCCACAGCAGCCAGGGACACAGCCCAGATGGTGGCACTGCGCAGTGGTGGCAGCTCCATAGTGTGACCGCATCCCTCCAGCTCCCAGCTCCAATGCCGGCCCCAGTGAGTGAGCAGGCCCACGGAGCACAGGGACTGGAGCAGCTGTTGGGGTGACACAGCAGAGATCACTCAGTGTCTCCTCTGCACTCTGGGAATCAGCTCGTGGGGCTGGAGCAGCTGCTGGGATGACACAGTGGAGATCAGCCCCGGTGCCTCCTCTGCCCTCCAGGGTTCGGCTGTTGCTGGCGCTCCCAAGCCAAGGGGCTGTGGTGGATGTGCACAGCTGTGGCTCCAGCTGCCAAACAGACCCTGTGCCAAGGCCCAGGGTGGGCTGGCACCCACCGGACCATAGCTCAGAGACACAGCATATTTAAGTCCCTCAAACAGTTTTCCTCATGGAACATTGCAGATGCCAGCCTTCCTCGAGGCCTGATGGGTGCCGGATTAGCTGGGATCCTGCATTAATCGGCAGAGGTGTCGGAGGTGGCCTTGGGCAAATATTTACAATTACTGTGGTGGTGTGCCTGTGCATGTCCTCAAAACACAGAAGGGGTAGGGTTCAAATGGCACTTTAATGAGCTGCAGGACAGCGGGAGGATAGAGCTCCTCACGCTGATGTGTTGAGCAGTCCAGGGTGGGAAGATCGTCTTCATCTGCCCACAAAGGCGTGTTGGTGTTGGAGTGGCAAGTGCTCAGCAGCCCTTCTAGGACCTGTGTGTTTTGAATAGGGACCATCTTGGTTTCTGCATCACACGGCTGTGAGCGTGTTGCTTGGACTCAGGGAACTACGCTTTTCCTGCCCAAGGCTGGTCTGCGCTCACATCCACATTGCACAGACAGGAATGGAAACACTCAAGTTGTGCCGCGTGCCTGGGATGCCGGCTGAATGAATAACACGAGGTTATAAAGCAGGATTCCCCCTCACAAATTTGTTCTTCCAGTGGAAAGCACAGAGGAAAAACATCCTTTTAAGTTCTGCATCCCTCTTCCCACCCCTTCTGAAGAGCAGGCAGGCAGTGTGGAGATGAGCAGGAATGGATGAATTCCCCCAGAAGAATTTCTTCTCGATTCTTTCCTACATTTTGATGATTTCATTCCTCCAGCTCTCATTAGCACCTCCTTTATCCCCAGTTCTTCCCCAAAGGCATTCTGCTCTCTCTCCCTCCTGCTGCAAAGGGAGCGGCAGAGCAGGGATAGAAGCGGATGCTGTGCACCACCTCATGTTGAGGCCTGGAATTTCAGAGCCTGATCCCAGCTCCAGCTCTCTCCCATGGCAAGGCAGGTGGAGTCCTCATCTGCCCCAGAATTTATTGTGCTGGATAAGAGCAATGCCTCATCCTCACATCCTCACACAAGGACTCAGTGGCAGTGTCCTGCCCTTTGTTAAGGCTCCGTGGTCTGACAGACCTGCCGAAGCCCCAGCAGCCAGGCGAGCTGTCTCACGGGCTCTGAGGGCTGATTTCTGAAGAGGAAAGTCTGTTCTCCCAAGTGCATCCCTTTTCTGCACTCAAACAACCCCAGATGCTCTCCCAATCCAGCCCGGCTCTTTCAGAATGGTCACAGGATTTTGTGTCACTCTGTTTGTGAGCAATCCCCTGCTCTGCCTCTCCTCCCCAGGACCCTCAAGAGGGAAAGGAGGCAGGGTTTGACAGGCGAGAACTATCCAGCCTGGTTTCCAGCCATCTCCTGCACATCTCTGTACTGTCAATGATGTTTGCACTCCCCATGCCAGAGCTCAGCAGCAGATTTGCTCACAAAGTCCTGTTGTGCCAAGGAAAAGGATCCTGAGTCCCTCAGGTCAGGCATGCAGAGACAGACAGACATGCTGCCTGTACTTTTCCCTGGCATCCTTGGGCTGTGGGTCCCTGCTCTCACATATTCATGTTGAAAATATATTCATTATGCTTGTGGAGCCCAGGGGTCAGCTTTGGGCTCCAGAGGAAGCACACATCTGTAATTCTGCATTCCCCACAACATCCCCAGCTCTGGTGGCCTGAGCTGCACCTGTACCAGCCCCTGGATGGGAAAGGGGCCCAAGCCCATCCAGTCTTGCACCCAAGGACACGATTTTGACCCCTAAACAATCAATTCAGTAGGAAATAAAATGAGAAGGAAGTACAGAAGTTACTCCCAAGGTCATACACTGCAGAAGGCAGCACTACCCTCAGTGGGACATGCACTGCAAGGAGCAGGACAGCGCTGCTGGAGTGTTCCCTGTGAACTTGATTTCAGGCTGCTGGACCTGCTCAATGGAGCATCCAAGGAGAACATTGGCTCTCGAGGCACAGAGATTTCTAAAGCGTTTTTTTGACTATTTCTCCTTCCTCTGACATACTTCCAAAGCTGCATTTGAGAATGTCCCCTTGTAGTCACACATCCCTGTGATAGCACAAAGGGAAAGAGAGGTTACATCACACCTGCATTCACCAGGTCCCAGCCAAAGATGGCTCAGGCTGCTGTCACAGGGCTCCCACAGTGACCACGCTGGCTTAGGGAGTGCTTCAGGTACCCCCTGTGCTGTGCAAAAGAGAAACCAGCTCTCAGCAGCCAAGCCAGCCTTCTTCAACCCCAGCCAGCTCCTGGCATCACCAGAGCTGCACTGACTCACCATGCTGCAAGGAGCATTCCCTCTTCCCAGCTCCCGGCTCACACACACCCAGGGCAGCCCTTCTGTGTTCACGTGAGTCTCCCACTTTCTTTGAGCCTCACACATTTACAGGTAACAGGTATTGCACCGCTACAGCTTTTCCACCCCAACATTAGGCTACCTTAACAATTAAACAAAGCAAATATGCACTTAGTAAGACCTAGGTTAGGCTTACAACCAGAAAAAAGCAATATGCTCACTCCAGAGGACTCAAAATTTCCTCAACAGTTATCATCTGCACTCAAAGGACATCAAAGACTTTCTGAAAAGGAAAGATGTGCTCTCCCAGCTTATATATTCCCCCACCCCCTTGCCTGCAGCACCCAGCAAGTGATTCCTCCTCCCTGTTCACACCTCATCGGCTGGAAGGTGAGAGAAAAAATGAATGCTGAGCTTGAGGGAATTTAAGGAGAGACAAATGACAGAAGATCCTCCCTTGGGGGTCACAGTAGCACCTCTGGGTAGGAGCAAGTGCTGGGCAGGGAACTGGGGAGACAGGACTGAGGTTTGCCAGGGCAGGATCCCTGTTCTGTCTGAGCAGGTGCCTGTCCCTATGTGTGGGGCACATGAGGCTGTCCTGAGCCCACTGCCCACCCTCAGTAAATAACCCGTGTTCCTAAACAGCACTGTCTTTGTTATTGAGGCAGAGCAGGGAGCAAAAAGCACGTTGAGGGCGTTTACTGAATCAGGTTGTGAAATTAGAGGCTGCGTGGACTCGGACATCACCGTGGGCTGGCTGCCCACAGTCTCTCCCCAGAGGTGGCACAGGCAGAGCGGCTGCCAAGGCACAGGTGTGGGGATGAGCAAGACTGCAGAGGGCGAAGCCCAGATGTTTATCTGGGTGGTGGGAGCAGGCAGGTCTCCTGGGAGGCAGCTAACCATAGGAATAGGCACTGTGTCTGTCTTACGGCTGAAACCCAGGGAGAGAGCTGGACACAGCCCTGGGATGGGAGTTGGTCCGTCTCCAGCAGGGAGAGAGGCCAAGAGCTTTTAGGCAGCCCGGAGAGTGGAGCCTGCCCCACTGTGTCCTGCTGTGGCAAGCCAGTCAGATGAGACTGGGGCAGGCCATGCAGAATAGAACAAAATGCAAATCAGAGCGAGAGAAGCTCATCTCAAAAATAACGTGATGTGCTGCTGTTCAATGAGAGGCGGCTGGGAGAGCAACTGATGCTGAAAGAGCTGCGAGCACAGCAGGCGAGGCTGCGTGAGGTGACAGGGACAGTGGCTTGGATGGATACGGCTGAGCCTGGAGCGAGAAGACCCTACCCATGAGTGTTGTTGCCACCTCATTACAGGTTGTCAGCCCTCAAGTCTGCATGCCAGCTTCAAGTGAAGCCTCCCTGAGCTCCAGCCCCTTCCCATCCACACCCCTTCCCCCGCCAGCTGTGTGACTCCCGGTGTCAGGAGAGGAATTCCCTGTGGAACAGGCACCTGGCCCAGCAGGTCCAACAGGGTGCACTGCCTGCTGCTCCGCTCCTCTCTCGGCAGGCGTGGGGCTCGAGAGCAGAGTGGTGTGTGCTGGCTCCATATTAAAGTGATGTTCAAGCTTGATGGAAAATTCAAGTCTGGAGGAGGAAGAGGAGGAGGTGGAGGATGAAGCCATGCACAGGTGCACACATACACTGACTATCTTGCCCCCTCCATTGCTGCTGCGGCTGATGGAGTGAAGGGAGATCCCATGTGGGAGCTAAAACTATACAGAGAAGCTGAAAAGCTGCAGTGAGACTTCAACTTCAGCTGCTTCCCACAGCAGAGGCCATGGTGACACTAGCCCAGCCCATGAAAACGTGCGTGGGGAGCTGACGCTGGGTGGGAAAAGCTTCTTTCACCTAACGCAGATCTGGCACAAGAGCAGAGCTGGGAGTCTCACCCAGCAGTTCAGAGGGGAAACACAATTCCCTCAGCTCATTAGGAGGGTGATTAGTTACTCAAACCGTTTACTGAGGGTTGCGGTGAGATCTCCACCGCCAGCTCTGAACGCCCACCAGCCCACGCTCCATTCTCAGTGCAATGGGACGCAGAGCCGAGCTGACCTGTGTGCTGAGCTGCCCGGTCATCCCGGCTCCCCCACGCCCTGGGGATGGTCCATTCAGCTGACATGGCGAAACAAAAATATTTTTAATTTGGATGGAGATAAAAGGTAAAAACTTCACATCTGAGAGCTCTGAAGTGTTGTTATGGAGGTGCTTTATCTCCTTGTTTTCCAGAGAGGCTCCTGCTAGACCAACCCACTGTGCAGCTATCCGAGGATCTCAGTCTTCAACCGGCGCCAAATTCCTGCAGAGCAGGGAACTCACATTAATTTTTTTATTTTTAAAGCTCCAGTTCCTGGAGCAATGGGAGGATTTTCATACCTCACCATCTACTTAAAGTAAGGCAAGTTTCTCACCTTTCCAGCAGCTCACCGATGCAAGGAGAACGTCAGTAGAAGGTTTTAAGGAGATCTGATGGTTGTTTGATGGAAGTAGACTTCCCAACACTGTCCCTTTGTGCTGGGGTTTGTAGAGCATCCCAGGGTTCATGGAGCTGCTTTGCTGCTGCTGGAAAAGTTGGTCTCACTCTCACACAGCTCATTATTGCAATTGCAGCTCTCAGGGAGCGGGGAAATGTGCTCCTTCACAGGCACATCCATCCTAATGGCTTCTGCCTCACTGCCAAGGATAGATCATCACAAATCAGGGCTATGAGGACTTTTGGAGAGCCCTTCTGCTTCAGGTGTTTCATCCTGTCAGTGAAGGAGCCCTCCGAGACACCCATCAGCCAGCTGAGAGTTGTGTTTGGGGAGCACATTGCTGGCTCAACAGAGTGAGGAAAAAATCTATTTCAGTTCATTTTCATACCAGACAGAGCGTTCGGAACTGCGCTGCCGGGCACCCCCTCCAGCAGGCAGCCCTGACCTGGGTCAGTCCTCACAGGTGCTGCAGTGCACTGGGTGAGTTCTTGCAACTTCAGAGCCACTCACAAAGGTTTACAGGTTTGAAAAAAGTATTTCCACCAGCTCAGGAGGGCAGGAGAGCTGTCTCAGCACACGGGATGCTGCTTTCCTGGGGGGATGTTGCTGCAGAGCCCAAGGGTCACCTTAGTGGGACCTTGTCAGAACAGGGAACCCAACCCAGTGCTGAGCACAGCAGGGATGAGCAGAAGAGCCCCTTTCTGCACAGTGGATGTTTGCAAGGGAAAGGCCAAAGGTGGCCTTACCTCCTCCGTGTCACTGGTGGAATGTGCCCAAGCAGGACTCCCCCAGAGGCAGCAGGGATGCACTTGGACACCCACAGAGCAGTGCTGCACAGCCCTGGGTGCTGCCTGCCCCAGAACCAGCCTTGGTTGGGTTCCCACCCAGTGCTTCTGTTGTCTCTGGCTGGGATCGGGTCATGCCAAGCACTTTTCGGGTGAGAGGCAGCTCTCCTGGCTTTGACCCATGGCAGGAGCCAGGCTGGGCACCAGGCAGGGCGAGGGCTGATGTGGGGCACTGCAGGGCAGCTCCCTGCCAGCCCCTCACCACTGACCCGGGCCACGGTGCCTGCCCAGCCCACTCTGCCTGGATGGGACAGCTGCCCGCACAATCACCCGTGCAAGGCCACCCGAGGCCAGCCCGACTGCCACTGTCCCTGAGCGGACTCTGGCTCTCCCTGCAGACAGAGCACAGGCTCTGTGCCCTGCTCCACCAACAGCTGGAGCTTTCCAGGGGCCTCATGGGGCACAGAACAGCCCCCAGCCAGGACATCAGCGACAGCCCCACGCTGGTGATCGTCCTTCCCACTGATTCCCGCAGGCACAGGCAGATTTGAGTCCTTACAAACTTAGCGAGATTCGTGGAGGGTTTTCCAAAAATCATTCATCAAAACTTCTGCAGATAATTATGAGTTTGTTGCTCATTTATTAGCACCAGGCTGTAATTACTCGGTATCCAGATGATTTGCTACACAGATCATGTGGTGCTGAGTAGGTCAGATGAGTACAAGGCTCAGATTAGGATTTTTAAGTTTGTTTTCCCAGGAAGGTCTGTAATGCATCCCTAAATGCTGTTGTGTTGTCAACAGCCCATCTGTGGGAAGGCAGAGGCAGACATGGGGACTTTGGGATAAACATGGATAAGCCTTTATAGATAATTTTCTCTGTTTTCTCCAGCTATAGCAACGTGGGTGCAGGGACTTGGCTTTGTGTTTTCCAGGTGTGTGACAGATGCATCCCTGTGACAGTTTTCCTGTCCCCAGCCAGTCCCTTTTCAATGCATTTTGCTGTTCAGGGGCTGGATGCAGCACACAAGTGGCCATGAGACAGCACTTGGCCAAACTCTGCCCCTGTGACCCTGTGGCGACACTGTCTTCAGCCATGGTTCTGCTCCCCATGCTTGGGACCAGCCCTGCTGCCAAAGCTCCCAGCCCTGGAGCTGTGGCTGTGCCATTGGGGTGTGCAGGCAGTGCTCCCTGTTTTTAGGGGAGAAGGCTGCCATGGTGCTGGAACTACCCAGGAGCACAGGGAGCAGATCCTTTTGGCAGCAGCTGCCCTTCCTGGCTCTGTTTGGACACTGTGGCTGCCATAAAGAGCCTGTCTTGTTGCCCCCCACAGCAAAGGCAGAGCAGGAGCTGTCTCTCCAGCTCAGGCGGGGACACTGAGGTCCCAGGAGTTGTCAGGGCTTTCAGGAGTTCACTTATGGCAGGTGAAGCTCAGCTGGTGCTTCCGCTCTGTGTCGGGGCCGGTACCAATGGAAGCAGAGCCCAGGCAGCCCTGGGCAGGAGGTTCCATGTGAGAGCTCTACAGGATCCCCCCTCCTTGTGGGGATGGGCAATGCCACCTGCTCAGTGTGCCTGGAGACCCTCTGCATGGCTTTTGCTGGGTTGTCTGGACTGGGCAGAGCAATCTGTCCCAGCACTGGGGCAGGAGAGGGGCATCCTCACATGCAGTGAATCACCTGCAGAATCCAGGGAGTTCTGGGCTGCCTTTGAAGCACTGGTTCATCTCTTTTTTCGGCACCCAGTGGGGGAGTTGGACATCCTACATATCCCAGACCAAAGGTGGTTTGAGGGGAACCAAGGTGGGATCACTGTCTGGCTTTGTGTGGGGCGAGTCAGGATGAGCTCCAGCACCTCCCAGCCCCGAAACTGGCCTCAGCCTGCAGCCCACAGGAGTTTCACTCCTGGAAACCAGCCTCGTGGCTGGCCACAGCCACCCCAGCACCTCTGATCCCCAGAGCAGTCTGGTACCTCCTCCGCGGTGAGTCCTGTCCCTCCCCTCCCTTCTCAGCTCTGTGTGTGTGGGGGGCATGCAGGGCTCAGAGGGTCTCCAGCAGCCCTACCCCATGAACAGCAGTGGCTACTCTTTGCCCCTGGCTGAGCCGTGTCAGACGTGGCCACCTGAAGGGCACATTAACCCCTGGGAACAGTGCCAGGCATTGAGCGAACCACACACCCCAGTGTAAGAATTAACTTCAGTGTCTGTGGCTCCATCAAGGCTCATCACTCTGGTCTCCACAGCATCTTCCTCCTTCTCCTGCTGCCCTCTGGGCAGAAGATGCCCTACAGTGTGTTCCAGAGGCAGCACATGTGAACACACACTGTTTCCTCTTGCTTGTGCAGGTACCTGGCCAGGAGATGTGGTCCTTTTTGGATGACTTGCCTTCAGCAGTTAAAATCCTTTAGCCAAAATCCTCAACTCCTCACAATGCTGGAGGACAGCTGTGAGATTCCCTGAGGAGCCCCAGCACAGGCAGGAACAGGGAGCAATGCCACAAGACCAGCTGTGGGCAACAGGAACCCGTGTGTTCAACAGCTCGGAGGAATCAGCTCAATCACCTGAAAAAGGGGACCAGGAGAACAGACCACCTCCCACAGCTGCTAGATGGGGTCCCCAAGTGCAGCTCCTCTGCCTGTAGATATCAAGGAATGTCACCACTCCTCACTCCTTTGGTCACACTGTACTGGCTGCACATGGTGGAGGGGTCCCTGCTGTGGGACACTTCTCAGAAACACAGCGAGAATGATGCAAAGACCACTTTGGAATTACTTTTTGGAACTACCCGAAATACATGGGAAGATGATATCCTTCCCCATGGCAGCTCCCCGGGAGACACATCTGGTTGTATCCTGATGGCAGAGAGGGGTGCTGCCTCCCCGCAGGGTCCAGAGCCCTGCCCATGCCCTACACAGTCCAGAGCAGTACAGCAGGGCCAGGGGTGTTGTTCCAGAACCCTCTCTGGGAGTTTTACTGCAACTCAGAAATGAACAAAACCAGACCAACACCAAAGGTGCTGGAACACTCACCCAACAGGAGGCTTCAGGGACCTCTGGGGTGAAATATGAGGCATTAATCGCCACTGGCTCCTCCCATGCCAGTTCTGTGCAGCCTTTGGGCCTGGCAGACTGTAGTACCTGCCAGTACCACCAGCCACCTCACATGAGGTCCTGGCTTCATGAGGGGATGAGGCAGAGGTCCCTGCTGTAGAAAACAAACTTCAACTATTTCTTTTTTGGATACGTCTTCCATTTGTTATTGCTATACCTGTTTCCCAATGGCTGCTGCCTTAGAGAGGGAAACACTCTGATGCTCTTCCAGGCATGTTTCACAGGGTTGGGGCATTTTGCTTTCAGGTTTCCATCCAGATTTCTGGTTTTAGACAAGAACCAACAGGCTGCTTGTCTGGGCCTGGCTGGCAGTGCCTGAGATGAGCAACCACAGGCTTTTACTCCTTACTCCCAGTGCTCAAACACAGTGTCCCAGAGCAATGTGACCTCCCTCCCTGCGGCTGGACACGAGGTCAATGCCACCACACAGGTGAATAAGTGATGGGCCACTTGCTTGCTAATGAACTTGCTTGTGGTGCAGCAAGTGCTCTGGGACCCACACACCTGCTCAGTGTGCCAGATGTTGCTCTGCTGGTACTCACAGGTCTGTTCTGTACCCATATTCCATGGGTGCAGCATGGGACTGTTGGGTCTGTCCCATACCTGTGTCTCATGGTATAAAAAGGCTCTCAGCTGATCTCTGCAAGTTTCCCGACACCTTTTGATCAAAACGCTTTTTTAGGCCAACACACCCCTCCAAGAAAATGCAGAAGGGGCATAAAATCAGCCCTCTGGCAATTTGGAGAGCTGTCGGTGCACATCCCCACAATCCATCACAAGGGGAAGGCAGGAGCAGGACCCAGTTTGCGGCTCTGTGTTAGCTCAGGTGTGCTGGGATGGCAGAGGCCCACCCATCTCTCCTGGCCCCGCTGGCCGCCGCTGGCTGCATTACATGGAGCACAGACCTCGATCGGACTGACTCCATCACTGACCACAGACATGCAAGTCCGGCTTAACACCATTAAAAAGAGAAAACCTTCACCTGTCCCAGGCACAGCCGGGGAAAAGATGGGCCAGATCTGGGGGTCTGCGTGGTCCCCGAGCCCGGGTCCTGCTGCAGCCCGGCAATGTCCTGCTGTGTCTGTCAGGTCTCGAGTGCCAAAATACAGAGGTGTCTGGGCTGACAACTCAGAGACAGGAAGCTGTCAAGAAGTGAAGCAGGAGGATTTCCAGCTCGACTGGTCGCCTCGGGGAATCTTCCATTAGCGGCTTTAAAAGACACGTGTTGATGGTTCTTTCCCTGTCTCTTTTTCTTTCTCTCCTTTCTTTGGAAAGAACTGAAACATTCCAGGATTAAAATCGCTGCAGAGATCCCTTTCCACTCTGCAGCTTTAAAGCTGATCTGTCCGTACAAAGTCCTCCCTGCATCACACATGGAGCCTAACCTAAATTTTTGTAGAATCATATTTATGGCTCATAATTAGGGGAAGAGTCATTACAGAGCAGACTCAGGTCAGGGGAAGTTGGTGTCCTGGGGATGTGCACAGCGGGTGAATACACCAGACATGGATGGCCGCGATGAAACACTCAGAAATCCTTCATGCTGTGGGCAGCCCATCCCTTCCAGACCTGGAGCAGAAGCCTTCAGGAATTATCATCACCTTTCTGGTGCTGCAAACTCCAGGATTTGGGGTCTGAGGAGTTAATTTGAGGCATTTTTTGTCTGCAGCTCCGGTGCAGAGTCTGTGTCCCCAGCGCTAATCCTGGGCTGTCAGGTGTCTGGCACAGGAGATGCCAAGTGCTTTCCGTGCTTCCTGCCCAAGCTGGACTTTAAGGAGAAAAAAAAGATGCAATGCTGGGAGTAAAACCTGACTGAATCCCTGTGGGACAGGAGCATCCGGCAGAGCACCTCAGCTAGCAGAGAGGGCAGGTGCTGCAGGAGAGGCTCTGAGACCTCCCAGTTCCAGGGCAGAGCTGCCAGAGGATGGGTCACAGGTGCCCCAGGGCTGCAGTGCCATCAGGGAAGAGGGATCAGACCCCAGCCATGGCCCTGAGAGCAGCACCATTGGTATCAGACCACCACGCTGTCATTCCAGTACTGTTGGAACCTGCCCCTGGGCTGTGGGTGGGATTGGCAGCCTTGCACAAATTCTGTTTGCTTCCCAAATGAATGTTGGCCTGGGTTCCTACCCCACTTCCGTGCTCAGATTGCCCATGATAGCACTTCACGTGCTCAATCCTTAGTGCCGGGAGAGTGATCGAGCTTCCCACACTCCTGGGTGGGTTGGGGGGCTGTGCCCAACATCAGTGAGAGCCTGGAGTACCAGAACTCCACCAGTCCTGGCACACTCTGCACGTAGCATGAGGTTCAGAGACCTCCATACTCCTTGGTCCATATTACCTGCCTCAGGGCATGAGGAAAACACGTGAGCAGACTTGTTCCAGCTCATGCTGTTGCAGCACAGGGGAGGAAAGCTCATATGGTCCCAAAGCAGTGAAGGCAGTGGGCACAGTCTCCCACCATGCTGGGAGCAGTGTGCAAGTGATGGTGTAACCAGTTACCAGTAACCAGTAAACCCTGGGCAAGAGGTCCCCCATGGGCCAGCAGTGTTCCTTATCCTCCCACACAGCGGGCACCACTCTGCAGAGGCCTGTGGAGTGTGGTGTCCCCTTCCCACATGGCAGGGCACATGGATCCATCCCAGCAGGCGGGACCAGCACAGGCTGCTGGCAAGGCTGGACCAGCCCTGGTGCTGACAGAAGATCCCTGTGGTCCCATTGCTCCAGCTGGCAGTGGGGTTTAACACACCCTTCCCAGTGTCCCAACACTACTGCACTGTGGCTGGTGTGACACAACCCATCTGCCCTCTCCCATCTGCCAGGTGTGCCTGGGGCCAGAGGGTTCCCCAAAGCAATGCCTCTGGGTTTTGGAGCATAAGCAGTGGAGCTGTCTGACCCACAGAGAGACCTCAGAGGGCAGGAAAAGGCAGGCAGGTACTGCTGAGGGCAGGTGGAGCAGCAGCGTTGCTGCTGCACAGCCCCGGCACAGAGCTGGCAGTGCATCAGCTGCATTCAGCCTGTGCTGATGCCGTTTCACCCCAGTGCATCCCTAATTCCGGGCTGTGTGTATCTGTGGACAGCGAGTAAGCTGGTTTTTTAATAAATGTGAAATTCTTGCTCTTGCTGCAGTGCTTTGTCAGGGACTGTGTTATTTCATGTATCTGGGTCAAGCTTATTCCTTCTTCAGTAGCAGATTCTGGGGAGCTGAAAGTGCTGCCCTTCCCCAACATCCAGCTGTGCTTCATTGCCATCTCCTTCCAGGGCGATTCATTGGGACAAAACTCCCCATGGAGCAGTTCTTTCCCAAACAAGGACTCACAATGGGAATTTCTCCCAGCACGCCTAAGCTCGAACCTTGAGCCAAAGGCAAAAGCAATTCAGCAGGGACTGAACACATCCATGCATCCCCTGGTATGCTGAGCTCCACTGGGCTGCTCTGCCCCAACAGGAAAATGCTACTGAGGAACCAGCAGTCTTAGTTCTCCTCCAAGGTCTTTGCCAACTTGAACTTCATGCTCACAGCAAAGAGAAATCAGCACCCTCATTTGGGGCACTGCGAGGTGGGGGATGCCCGGTGTGGGCATCTGGAGAGCCCTGCTGGGCTCAGCCTGTGCGTGGGAGCAGTGGGAGGTTGGGATGCAATAACCCAATACCCTCATCAACATGCTGCTCCTTTCACCGGCTCATGCAGCTTGTTCTGGGGGAGCTAAAAATAGAGCAGTGAGCAGCTTTTGATAGACCAAGAAATTAAACAAAAATCCTGGGTTTTGTTTTCATTGAAAAGCATTTTCAAATGTCCTCATGGCTGTGTTGAAAATGATAGATAATGATTGGGCTTCAACAGAAAAGTTTGACCCTCAAGGAAGATGAGTGGGGCAGGTGGGGCCGGCTCAAGCCCTCTGTGGGGCAGCTGGGGCAGGTGGCTTAAGCCCTCATGGGTGCCTTGGCCCGGCCAATTGGAATTCGTGCCCATGAGCCGCTCACCCCCAGTGCTCTGGGTAGTGCTCAGCTGCCAGGGATTCTTCAGCAAAATCTCTGCAAACGTAAAAGCAATGCCAGGACCTCACACAGTGCGAGATGGGTGCTCAGGAAGGAGACAGAGGTGAGTGCTGTGGTGCCGGCCTCCAAGGTTGCCCCACATCCATCTGGCAGAGGCTGAGATTCAAAGCCATGCTACTGACATGTGATTCAGGAGTGGTGATGAAAATGTTGCATATTTTATTCTGTTTTCTTAAGATCTCCTCACCCTGTGGATGCTGAGGCTGTAGCTGGCAGCTTTGATTGGACTCACCATGCAGCTGGAGAAAACCCCCTCCCAGATATCACAGAATCACAGAATGGTTTGGGTGGGAAGGGACATTAAAGCTCATCCTGTTCCACCCCTGCCATGGGCAGGGACACCTTCCACTGTCCCAGGCTGCTCCAAGCCCTGTCCAGCCTGGCCTTGGGCACTGCCAGGGATGCAGGGCAGCCACAGCTGCTCTGACAGGTAGATGTACCTCATGTCCCCAGCTTGCTCGCTAATCTCCTTCTGTGAAACATTTGTAAAAGCAGGTTTTCCCACTTCAGAGAGGATTTCCCACTTCAGAAATCCACACTGGCTTACCATTTGGAGTGATGGCAGGCATGCATCACCTTAGCCATCTGTCACACTTTTGGTCACACCTCCCTGGTGTGAGAAATCCCCAAGGAAAGCTCTTTGGGCAGGATGGAATCCTGCTGCTCTTCCCCTCACTGCACTGGAGTCTTGGTCAGAAGTCATAGCACAGGGACCGTGTCAGGCCTGAGACCCTGTGATGGGACCATGGGCCACCATCACAGCCAATGCTGCACAGACTGTGCCCTCAGCAGTGCTGAGGCAGCACCACGTGCTGAATAATTGAGAATAATAAAGGAATTTCTGCAAATCAAAGCACTTCTTTCTGATAACCTGCAGACAGGATTGCTGCCTGAATTCATCAAACAAATCACCGGTCCTGATGCGCTTCCTCAGCTCTGATGCTCTCACTGAACCTGTTCAAAACTGGTTCAGAGAGACTTCCCTCTCTCAAACATGGGTGCAAAGGCGCCACAGGTGCCTCCTGCTTCGGGGGTGGCTTTCCAGGGCATGCTCAGTGCCCGTCTCAGTGCTCACTGTGCCGAGACTGACACATTCCTCTGCTTCTGTGGATCCCGGCCTCTCTCTGCAGCTTGTTCCCACAGTACTGATGCTCTGTTGAAAAGCTCCAGCTCACATGGATCCTCAGCTTGATCTGACAGTGAACCTTCTTTCCAGTCCTCAGCATTCCCACTGCTCTCATCCTGTGCACCCAAGTCAGTTTAATTTAGAAGACAACTCTGGAAGTGAATCCCAGCCCCAGGATGAGCTGCTGTGTTCCCCAATGCCAATGAGCCCTCCAGGAGGCTGTATGACACGGGTTATTGACATGACAGAGCTGGTCGATGCAGCTGCCACACAAGAGTAGATTTAAAAGTTGAAAAGCCTCAGGGACTTAGGAAAAGAGTAAAAAAAAAAAGAACATTCATACAAAATAATTCTCTAACTTTCACATCACCCCCCTGGCCTCCCCAGCCCCAGGCAGCTCTGTTCTGCACCACGAACTAATAGCTCAACATTTTTCAGGTAAAGTTGAAACAGTCTGGAGCCAGAGAATTGTCAGAAGCATGTCTGAAACAATGCTTGTCCAGCTCCTCATCTCCTGCCCTGCTGTTGGTTACAAAACATTTCCAGTTGCCTGCTCTGCCAGACGCTGCTCCCAGCCGTGTTCATGGGGCTGTGTGGCAGTGCCTGCCTGGGGGCTCCACGCTGGCACATGGAAGATTCTCCTCACATTATCGGCCCTGACACCTGCCCACGGCCACAGTGACCTGGGACGTGCCACCATTTGACTCGTCTCTAAGGCACAGACCAAGCCAGAGGCCACGCTGGGTCACACGTGGCCAGTAAGGGTTGTGGCTTTGGGGACCAGGCACAACCAGGCTCCAAAAATCTCTGTGAGGCAGTTGATCTCCAAAACCCCCATCATCCACATGCCTCTGGGGACATAGAGTCATGGAATGGTTTGGGTTGGAAGGACCTTAAAGCTCATCCCATTCCACCCCTGCCATGGGCAGGGACACCTTCCACTATACCAGGTTGCTCCAAGCCCCAATGTCCAGCCTGGCCTGGGACAATTCCAGGGATGGCACAGCCACAGCTCCTCTGAGCACCCTGTGCCAGGGCCTCCCCACCCTCACAGGGAAGAATTTCTTCCATATATCCAAACTAAATTTTCCCTCTTTCCATTTTGATGCAGCACTCCCTTCCTCGGGAATGACAGAGGGACTGACTGTGCCAGTCTGGGGGGAGACCTCCTGCACCTGTGCATCCTGCTGTGTGTGTACCAGGGGATTGGACATGCTGAGGTGTCCTGAGCCACAGGGAATGGCAGGGAGCCTTCCAGAAGCATCACAGATGGTTGCTAGCCTGGGTTCCCCCAGTTCACCCAATTTCCTGCAAGTAAAAGCAAGAAGGTGACCAGGCCTCAGGGGCTGTATTCCATGACAGCAGCACCTCGGCTGGGCATGGCTGTCTGGGCTCAGCCAAGCATGCTCTGAGTCACTCCAGAGATCACCCTGTGGTCATCTCAGAACTCTGGGAATAAAATCCTTGTGGGATCTGGCTGCTGAGCCAACATCCACAGACGGCGTGAGCAAACACACACTTTGGCAATCCTGTTCGCTGAACTTTGCCATCACGCCTCGGCCCCTGTGCTGGCAGGGCTGGGTTGTGTCTGTCTGTCCTGCAGCTCTGCCCAGCTGCACACACTCACCTGAGGGTCTCTGTGACCCCCCATGATGGGACCAGGGTGGGCAGGTCAGATTTGAGTTCTCTCAAGCCTTCAATTGCACCATCTGTGTGTGGTGAGGATGGCCTTGGGGCAGCTGAGAGGAGCAAATTCCCCCTGGGATTTTGGAGTGTGGAGGGAGAGGAATAGGTCAGCTCACAGACCTTGGCGATGGAGAGTGGCTGGACCGTGGGCTCAGCATGTGGCTCTTTGTCCAGCCCAGTCAGACCAGGGCATCTACAGGCAGGTGAGATGTGACAAAAACTGTTGTCACTGCTGAACAAATGGCAGTGGGAGCCCAGATCTCATCACCCAGCGGTGGTGGGCAATGAACGGGGTCAGCAGGGAGCATTGGGAAAGCTGGGAGGACTCGGGGGTTCTTCAGGTCGTGCCAGCCCTCCTTTCAGGGAGCTGTCAGCACCTCACAGAGCGAGTAAGGCACCTTTAACACCAGCATGAAGCTGCTCTTTACAGCTGCTCTTTGCAGGGGTTTAACTACCTGAGAAAATCACCCCTCCTGCTAAATAAGGGAGCCAAGCACAAGCCCCTCCACAGCTGATATGTGTGTTAATCACTGGAAAACAGGGAGAATAGGAGTGACCCAGTGCCTTTATGGACACCACATATCGAAATAGCTGCACGTGCTGTCAGGACCCCCAGGCAGGACTTGGCTCTCCCCAGGACTCTCACGGTGTTGGGGCTCAGAGGACACCTGGCCACGCCAGCTGCACCAGGAGGGAACTTGGCCATCGGAATAGGATCTTGGAGCCTCTGTCAGTGAAAGGGGCAGAGGAGAGAAAAACAGAAAGGGAAGTTTCCAGTTTTTAATTTTTTCCCCAAAATTTTGCCCATTCATTCTGGGCATATGGCCAGAAAGCAATAAAAATCTGTTCTGTTTAGAAACAGCTTAGAAACACATAAATAATTGCAGTTTGGGGTGGCGAGAACTGCAAATACAGGGAGTTGTAAGTTCTTGAGTTTATTAACATCTGAAGGGGATAACGAGAGCTTTATAACACCAAATTGAATTGAACACTCCAATTTGGGGATGTAAAATTTGCCATCATGAGCCATAATTATATACCTTCCTGGCATTGTTGTTGTTTCTCTACAAGCAAAAAAATATGAGGAAGTGGGGTTTTAATTGATGTAATAAACAAATTTGTGCCCATTTCTCAATGATTTGTTGGTCTGGGGAGGGAAGCTGTGACCAGTGGGCTGGCGGGAGTCAACACAACCCTCTCCTGGGCCCTGCGCTGCTTGGGCAGGGTGTGCAGGGAGAGAAGGGGGTTCCCCAGCGTGCCTGATCCCTGTCTCCTTGTGCCAGCAGGGAAACTGCCTTCAGGGTCAGGCCCGACTAGCTGTGCTCACCTTCCTTGTGCTAATTGGAGAAAGACCTGATTTTTAGCCAGGCCAGGGAAAAAGGTCCTCATTAGTGGGTTGTGAATGTTTCAAGCCCTGGAAGCCCTCACTGGAGCGTGGGAGGGCAGGGCAGCCCCAGGAGAGGGGAAAACACAGGAATATTTGCAAGGAGGAGGACAGGGGAGCTAATGCCACCAGGGCTGAGACACTCAGCCTTGTGTTCACAAGGAGAGCTCCTGCCACCATAACCAGACACAGATCTGGGCTGGCAAGTGGTGCTGGGAACTAGAGCATGATCCCACGGCAGTGGGGAATAGGAAGGGCTGTGCTGGGCAGCCTGCATGGAAGACCAAATCTCTGCCGGTGGTGGTAGTACCAGAAGAAAGCAGACCCACTGCAGTTAAAAACATTTTCTCCTCTGTCCAGGTCTTTTATTTCAATGCAGGTTCTTTGGAAATAAACACACATCAAAGGCAAAAACCAGGAGCGCTGGCCTTGGCTCTGCTGCTCACCCACGCTGGGTTTGTTTCACTGTGCACTGGTCCTGGCACAGCGAGGTGGAGGATGTGGAGCTGCTGTGTCAGACTGACCATCCCACATGTCTGCACCGTGAGCCAGGGCCAGGGCAGGGAACCTCGGGAACAGCTCCCCATGCACAAGGAGCCCGCTGGAAATGCTGCCCCTGTCTCCAGATTACATGTCCCCGGTTCAGCAGAGCCTCCTATCCTCCTATCCCTTCCGGAGTTCCCACTGCGTTCCCACGGTGTCTGAAGGACACGCTGGATGTCAGCTGGGCTGGAAAGAGCTGGGGTGACCACACTGGCCCCCAGCCCATGCCCCTGACCCTCTTGGCACAGCTTGGCACAGACGTCCCGTGGCTCCAGGGACAGTTTGAGGAGTTTGTTCTTCTGTTGTCCCCAATCCTTTGTGATCCGCTGCAGGGGCAAAGCATTGTGAATCAGAGCAGGGACAAATCCAGCTGAGAAATAACCCAAAGAAAAAGAAAGGCAAGAAAGAGGGGTTATTTTTCAGCTGTCTGATTTCTCAGTTTGGTTCATCCTGTACTGGCTCAGTCCAAGGTCAGGGAGGAGATGGGGACTGTGAGCAGGGCTTGTTCTGGGCTGACCCCATCCTCTCCCTTCCTGGACTGTTCACAGCCCAGAACCTGGAGCCAGGAGCTGCCCCTGGGCTGGAGCTGAGCCAAACTCTAGCACAGGTCCTGAGCTAAGGGTCACCTCTATCCCTGTCCACAGGGAGAGGCAGCTGTGACAGGATTCAATTACCTGGGCAGTTCATGGGTTACAGATGCCCAGTCCTGGTCATCTGTAACCTCTTCCCACCACATCACCCGGCAGTCAGTACTGGCATGGGAGGAGCAGAGGTGCTGTGTGCTTCTGAGGAGAGACAATTTTGGTATTGACAGGTACTTAATGGCCTCTCACAAGAGATGCTCGCTCCTTGCTCCTGAACAAAAGTGATGGGATGTGCAGCATTAGGGCAGCAATTTATCCACCGAGGTCCCCAGCTGAGATGCTCAGTGGGAGCAGAGGTTTGCTGAGGGCTTGGGGCACGATTTAACCCACAAGAGGCCAAGAGAGGAAGCGGGGCTTCCTCTGCACTCTGTCCCATCCTCTTCTTCCTTCACCTGACACTGAAATGGCCCATTGATCACTGCTGGATGGTGCTGGGGCATGTTAGCAGCTGAGCCTGGCAGCAAGGGCTGTGCTGCACAACATCCCCACCCTTCCCTCCAGCATCCCCAGCACTCCCACCCCAGAAGTTTCCCAAACCTTTGATTTTCTTGGTGCTGGTGGCTCTGATGACGGTGACTGGCTTTGAGATAGCAGCAGGAGAGACAACCATTTGTGCTGCTGTGGCACCAGGAGCACGGCACAGCCCCAGGGCAGCTGTCTGCACCCTGAGCTCCTCTGCTGCCCACATCACTGCCTGGCACCAGTGGCACCAGTAGCACCAGTGTCTGTCTCCTGGCCCCCCCAGGCTGCCTTCCCTGACAGCACAGTGGACTGAGCCACCTGGCTCCAATCTCTGAATATAAGGTCTTAAAGACCTTTGTGAGAGAACGTGATGTTACTGGGGGCCAGAGATGCACTTTTCACATGTCAGCCCCTTCCCAGACCTGGCAGAACCTTTCTCCCTGCACTAAGGTCATGTGGGCTGCTTGCTCCTTCCTCGCAGGCATGTTTTCTGGGAGCAGTTCTGCCCCACATGTTCCAGAGGATGGGTTTCCAGGGAGTCTTGCTGTCCCTGAGCAGGGGTTTGTGCTCCTCCAGCTGAGGGGGCCTCTGCCCATGGAGCTTCAGCAAGGAGACAGAACTGGGCAGTGAGTGTGAGAGCGCGGGAGCAGGCGCTGGGAAACGCCGATGGACACGGCCTGGGAGCGGTGGCGCAGCCGGTCAGCCAGCGATGGGCTGCAGCCAGCCCCGGCACATCAGTCCCGCCACGTGCGTCTGTGCTTTCGCACACTGACGTGAGTCCTCCTGACAAGCCCGCCCTCCTGTCACCGGCTTTCAAGCCTCTCCCAGCCCCTCAGCATCCTGCCATGCACAGGACAGGCACAGGCATCCTGGCTCCGGAGCAAAGGCAGGAGCAGCTGGATCCTCTTGCACAGGGTGGAGCTGCACCTACACCACTGGCCAGTCCTGTTCCCCTCTGGCTCCCCACCACACTGTTCACCTGCCCTGCTTCCACTGATGTTTGAAACTCCAGCAGCCTGAAAGCCCCCCTGAGAATGCCTCTTTCCTCCCAGCTCACTGACAGAGAACTTGGACAGCACTGAGTCAAGGAGAGGGTCCCCTTGCCGTGTGTCCCCCCAGTGCAATCCCCTCTGCCTCATGGGCAAGCTCTACCAGCTGGGAAAGGTCTCATGGATTTGGTCTCTGGTACCCCAGTGGCACTGGGCTGGTGGCACCGGTCTGGAAGCATGGCTCTGGGCACATGGATGGGAGCCACTGGACTCTGTGGGTGCACCCCAACAGGGGGGACATGTTCCATGGTGAGCCCTCTGAGTGCCTCGGGCCAGTGTCTGTGCTGCAGGTGGGCTCTTTGCAGCACCGGTGCAGGGAGTTCTGCACCCACCACTTGCAAGGGATTGGTGAGGGGCATGTGTCCTCCTCTTCCCTAATCTTCCAGAAGGGGAAGCACCTGTGTTTGTCCTCTTAGCAATGCCTGAGCACCAGAGGTGCCATTGTTGCACGTTCACACGGTGCTGGAGGGCTCCATGGACACCCTCGTTCCCAAGGCAGGGATGTAGAGGACAGCATGGCTCCAGACACTACCCCAGTGCCACCGTGCTATTCATCCATGTCACACTGTCCTGAGCACATCCCGAGTCCCTGGTCTGGCCCAAGGGCTCTGCTGTCCTGGGCACTCAGGGAGTCTGGTCTCCCATGGGTGCACTGCCCTTCACCTACCACCTCTCGCTGATGGAAACGTGCAGCAAACCAGGGCACCAGAGGATCTGGGCTAGAAAATCAGCTGCACTGATTTATTTATTAACCCAGATCTGCAAAAGCAGGAAGACAAGCTACAAAAGCTGGAGAAGCTGCAAAATCCTGCCCTTCCTCCCTGCTTCCCTGGGGGAAAGATCAAACATAGAATCAAACCCCAGGCCCTTGGTTCAGGCCTGAGGTTTCCCCCTGAGCATCATCACTGACTCCATTCAATCTCCTGCCTGTCCCCTCCCCGTGCCCTGCTGCTGCAGCACTGGTGCGCAGCTGTGCCCCCAAACACTGCGGAGGATATGGGTTAAAGCTGACTGGGCAAAGCAGAAAGGCAAGTTCTGCTTCCAGTGTCTCCTGGCTTTGGGTCCTTACAAGGTCACACAGGCACTTCCCCAGGGGAAGGTGGCCCCACATCCTTCAGCAGTGGAGTCATTCCAGGCTTTTTGAAGGTCAGGGCTCCTGTAGCTGCACAGGGCTGATGGATGGAGCTGCCGGCAGCTGTGGTCCTGCCCTTGTCCCATCCCTGGGCTTGCTAGGTCTTTCTGAGCCCTTTGGGGCTCACCTTGTGAGCTGCTGCTGCCAGCCCAGAGCCAGGCGCTCACTCTGTGGGCAAATGCCTTTTCCTCTTTGTGTCCATCCCTCAGCAACAGCATTTTGCATATAAACCTCGAAGGAGGAGATATTATCCCATAACTCGTGGAGCAGCTCCTGTTACTTGAAGAACTGTAAGGATGTAATTTATTTCCTTCTCAAAGATTGTTGTTCTACAGAAGTGATGTGTATGTGACAGGACATCAGGAGGAACAAGGACACTGGAGAACAAATCTGGGGGAATGGTGGGCTCAGAAGTATTAAACGACTTTTCAGAACAGAGGATTACTGCTGCAATCTGTGTAGTGCAGGGGAACAGAATGTTTAAAAGAGTCCAAGAAATGCATTCAGGACCAATACTGCCTACTACATCTTGGCAAAAGCAGCAGGGAAAAGGAGATCTAATCCAAGAGTCCCTTTGACAACAATCCATCAGACGCCTTCCCCAGCGGCACGGGGAGGGACAGGGGCTGGAGGATGGCAGGAGTGACCATGATGGGGTCTGTGGGACCCTGTGCCATGGCAGCAGCCCACCAATGAGCCCTGAGCTCCGTGCTCTGTTGGTTGGGAGTGGACGTGGCCGCAGCTGATGCCGTGGAGTGAACGCGCTTCCCAGCAGGAGCGCCGGCTGCAAGGGGCTGATGCCACACACGTGTTCCCTCTTCTGTATGCTCAAATACAGCCAGCCCGAGGGAACATCAAACACTCACGTAAAGCAAGTGCTTTTGATGTTTTAAGCTAATCCCTTTCAAACAGGGGCTGGAGAGGGAAAAGCAGCACCGTGTTGGAGTGTTGGCAGACAAGCCCCCCTCCCACCCTCTAGGAATGGCTTGGATGTGAAACTCAGGCTTTCACAGAAGTACACAAGTTTTCCTTCAGTCCTGGAAACACATCAGCACATCCCCTCTCCATGTCCACTGGACCAGAGGAGGAGTAAAAAGCCAGGATGGGGCTGGTGGAGGGAGGCTGGAGCCCCTGTGGCTGCCTCAGCACATCCCGGAATGCTGCCAGCACAAATACCAGCTCAGGGACAGCCCTGAGCAATTGGCTCCCAGTTCCCAGTGAGCTTCTCTCGCTCTTCACGTGGGCTCCATCACCAGGAGGGACACACCCTGGGCCTGTGGGTGACAAATCCCTGTCTGAGGAGGATTAGGGGACGGTCAATGCTATCTCCTGCTGCAAGAGGCTGCACATCTCCTCAGGAAGAGCTGGAAGGCCACCTCCAATTTTGTAAAAAATGGCATCCAGGGTAACTTTGTAGCTCTGAAAACTCCTGTGACTGAATTCTGCAGAGAGGAAATGCCAGAGGGACCTGGGCTGTGGCCTGTCCTGCGAGCTGCCAGGGACCACCAGCCATGGACAGCTGGGCTGCATCTGGGAGGAAGGGTGACCATCTCCCACGGGGAAGGGCTGAGAAAATGTCACTTGTGTGACTGAGGAGCCTCAAACAGGACCCACTGCCCAGGCTTGGTCTCTTCAACGCCCAACAGAAGGAAAGAATCTGTGTGAGTCCCTTTAAATCGGAAATTCCACATAAATAGGGCTCTTCCACAACAATTCCAGCCTTTGGCCAGATGAGAAATAACAAGGACAAAGCCTTTTGGGGGAGAGGGAAGCTGAAAAGCACAGACATGGCTCCCGTAGGGGCATGGCATGTCCAGCTGAATGCACAACTCTAAAATCAGTGTTCAGTGACAGCCAGAAAACCTCTATCTCTGCTCTGGTATCCCATGAGGGGTGCTGGATGTGTCCCTCAGCCTGGGCACCTGGTACCTGTGTGCCATCTCCAGAGGGAGAGCATTGTGATCCAGAGGAGGCAGGCACAGCTCCATCAGCTGGGGAGAAGGCTGATGGACAGCAACATCAAGGCTTGCAGGACATCAGAGTGATGGACAAAGAACACCTGCCCAGCCCCTGCCACAGCACGAGGGCTGGTAGGGGGACAGAGCCAGCTTCTCCCTGCACATCCCCATCCGTAGCGACCTGGGGAGACACTGGCTCTTCACCACCATGTTCACACCAAAGCCTGGGCCGGGTGAAATATTTGTTTCTTCCTTGGGAGGAATCTAGAGTACATATTTCATGTATTTTGATGTGAAATGCTGTTTTAAACCAAAATAATCCTTCCAGAAAATTTGAGGCAGGATATTTCATTCCTCTTGAGCTGTTCTCATGAAAGGTTAGGAGAAGCAGCACCACCCGTGGCACAGACCTGGCTGGCACAGAGCCACCTCACTGGGATGCCCAAGTGCTGCGTGGTCTTGGAGGAGTCAGGGGACAGTGGACAGATGTGGTTCCACCATGGCCCTTCTGCCCCAGCAGCCACCAACAGCCACCGATAGTGTTCTTTATGAGAAAATTAAGGAGAGTAACAGCCTTGTCCCCATATCATAATGGCTTTTCCTAATGCCAAAAAAAAAAAAGCTCTATTTAATGCTGTAATTACAAAAAGCTCTGCTGTAATAAAAAGCTCTGTGCTGACAGATATACAGCACCCCAGTACCTGCCTCTGACAGCCTGGCCCCAGCAACACTAATCACTGTAACAATCCCACAGGAACTGGAGAGAAGGCTCTCCCTGCCAGACCTTGCTCTGCATCAGTTCCACTGCAGCCCTGTCCAGCCTGGCCTTGGACACTCACAGGGATGGGGCAGCCAGAGCTTCGCTGGGCAACCTGTGCCAGGGCCTCACCACCCTCACAGGCCTGTGAGAAGATTATTCTTAGCTGGCAGCGATGGAGTCACACACCCCCCGGCTGTCACACAGCACCCTGAGTGCCACGCTGCCCGCCCCAGGCTGTCCCCTGCAGTCCCACAGCTCCTTCCATTTGGGGTCCCTGTGTGCCAGAGTGCAGGGACAAGTGGGTTCCCTGGGAGCTGGCACTGCTGGTGCCAGTTTTTCCTCCCACTCCAGCCCTCTTCTGCACTCCTGCCTACACCCACCTCACTGCTGGCTCCCTCTCGCATCTGCATATCATGCATATTCATGACAGATGTAGATAATTAAATATTCATGTACACAGTCATTGAACCTCCAATTAATCTGGAACTTGCTGCTCTTCTTCCATCTCCCCCACCCCACAAGGAGCTGCAGGCAGCTCTGGCTGCTGGAGGATGCTGGGCTTCCCAGCTGCTAAGGGCTACAGCCCAGAGGAGAGGAGCCAGCACACCTCACCCCAGTACTGACCCACTTTTCCCAGATCCATGCTGTTGTCCGGGAAGGAGCATGAGAAGAACCATAAGCCACCCTTCTTGCTGCAGGGAGCCCATGGTGCCTGCTGGGAGCACAGAAAACAGCGCAGCAAAACTCCCAGTACTGCAGGTGCAGGAACTTTGCCTCCAAGCAGGGCTGGTCTCAGGGCAAAACTGTCCCCACCAGGCCCCGTGGCAGTACAAATGGGTGCAGGGCAAAGGTGAGGGCAGGGGTGAGGGCTCTCCCCAGCAGAGGACAGGGCCAGGGTTTTACGGATGCCGTAGTTCTTCCACAAGCCCCAGCCCAGACTCTCAGCATCCCAGCAGCTTGCTCCTGCTGGGGGATGGAGCCCCCTCCGCCCTCCTGGGGCTCCCAGCCCACTGCCAGCTCCAAGCTGCTCCCCACAGCCTCTCTCCACAGCTCCCAGCGCTCCTGCAGAATCTCTCTATGTGTCACGTGCCAATGGTGTGTCAGGAGCTTCTGCTTCAAACCACAGCCAGCCTGACAGCCCACCCAGGAAAAGAGCTTCAAACAGCCAGAGACTGACAGAATCAGAGCAGAGATGGGATGGGGTGCTGAGGAAGGGGGGAAAATGAGGACAGGGCTGCAGACATCCCCAAAACACCTGGCAGGCCTGTTGTGCCAGTGCCCTGAGAGCAGGGAGCCCAGCCTAGCTGGTTCTGCAGCCACATCTCCCCTGCACCACACACAGCATCCTCCCTGGCCACACACAGCATCATTGCCAGCCATGCACAGCACTTATCCCTGCACCCACAGGGCCCCACAGCCCTCACCAGCACACTAGGGTGTCGTCACCCCAGGGTCCCAAACCTCCCTTTTCACCCCAGATCTATGTTAGAGCAACACAAGTGACCCCCTGGTGACTGTGACCCTTTGAACTGTCTCTTGGGCTGTTTAATTAGTAGTGGCCAACAAAAAATGTGGGTCATGTTGTCTGACTGCTCTGGCCAGGACACGCTCTGATGTCTGGCTATGCCGGGACTCCCAGACAGCAAGAAATTGTTAAAATGACCAAAAGTGTTTGTTAAAACTTTCTCTAGTAAATCCCTCTGTGTGTTTTGGGGGCAAGAATTGAGCCCTTCAGGGCCATCACAAGTGACCCAGAGCATCTAGTGGATCAGTGGTAGATACCGTGAAAACACTGGCAAAGCAATCCTGAGTGTCTACTCACCTAAAAAACCTTCCCAGCACCATTTGCACCCTTCCCCAAGGCCTTTTGTACTGTCAGTGATACTCTCATCTACTACTCTTCACTATACAATTGGGTTTTGAAAATCATCTCCTTGAAAATACCGTGTTTAAAGCAGGAGAAAACATCTGGCAGGGATACAAATTGTGGACTGAAGATTGGGGGTAGTTCAGCTGAAAGGGAGTAAGGTGTTGAAAGGGCTTTTTGGGGAGCTCAGGCACAGCCCAGAGGCCCCCAGCTCCCCGCACTGGTGGTGACAGCTCTGCTGCCCCGGGGCACTGCCAGCTCTCTCTCCAGCTCCCCCCAACCACTGCTCACTCCTGAGCTGGTTCTCACTCTCAGCAGTGCCCATCCGCTTTGCGGCAGAAGTGATGAGAAATGGTAGTTTTTCAAGAGAATAAAGTTGTTTTCTTCCTGTCACTCGCTTAAAATCACTCAGGGAGCAGATTTTATATCAGCACATATGTAGGAGACCTTCCTGGTTCTGTGGGAAGAGCAACTCCAAACACATCACAGCTCCCAGCAGCTCAGGGCACTGCTCTCCTGCTGCACTCCATGTTTTAGCTCTAATTATCTCATCAGTGTTTGCTGCTGCTGGATAAAGACACTCATAGCAAACCCAGCATGTCTGGAATGGCAGAACTGGTTTGCAGAGTCCCGGGTCAGCCACGCTCTGCAGCCAGACATGCTCGTCCCTCTGCCCAGCAGCACATACCTGTCCCTGTCCCTGGCACTGGGCATGGCATGTCACTGCACAAATCACTCGTGCACGTGTAGATGTGGGGGTGTGTGGATGTGGGTGCAAACCTTCCCTGATTCCAGTGCTGGCTGGTAAACAAGACCCCAGTACGAGCCTGAAGGTGCCCAGTCACACCCAAGACAGTGACAAGAGGGGGCTGCTCCCCACTTCCCTTCTGGGATAGGAATGGAGATGTTCCCCAGGTCCCAAAGAGGGGTTGAGTGGTAGTTCCAGGCTTTCCCTGCAAACTCCATCAGGATTGGAGTGGCTCAGGGGTACTGGGCTGCAGAAGGAAGTCTGAGCAGCCAATTTAACAGCATTTTGGCAATGACAAGCCCCCATCCTTCCCTCCCAGTGCTTGTGTCCAGAAGCCAGCAGAACATAACTGGGGAGGAGCTTGGATTTTGGGCTGTGAGGAAGAGATCCCAACCTGGTTTGCTGCAGGACAAACAGGCAGCGGGGGACACAGCATGTTCGCCAGTCCTCTCTGCAGCTCCTTCATGGAGCCCCAAGCCTCCTACAGAGCTGAGAGTGGTTCAGTCACTCCACAGTGTTCAAGCAGCAATGGAGACAGGCACAGCAGTGCATGAGGATGGACCACCAGCACCCTGGTGAGCCCCACAGTCCTGAGGCAGTGACATCCCTACTTGGTACCCTCTGAAAATCCAGATGAGGGCCTTGGGGCTACATCTACAGGGGAAAAGCCAAGCTGGGGAAGTGTTCCACAACAGCTCTGCCACAGCCCCAGTTGTAAGCAGCTTCTTCTGGCATCCCAGAGTCACAGCCCATTGTAATGGTCCTTTCTGCTGGCATTGCTGCGTCCATTCTGCACAACTGCGAGCGTGCGGCTGAGCTGCAGCAAAGACATGAATGCAAATAAATCCACTCAGAGAGAGGAGGCTGAGTAGCAGGAGCTTCAGGGCTGGGGTTTCTTCCTCCTCATTGTGGTAACATGAACATCTGGCTCCAGCTGCAGCACCCTCTGCTCTGAGCTGCTCTTGCCCTGCACAGATGCTGCTAATATAGGTCAGAGGTTCTTCCTGGGTGAACACATTGCACACTATTTGCCACTATTTGCTGGTGCCTTGTTCTGCTGTTCATGCAGGCTCTGTCAATGTTGACTGACAGATCGGTGGATGTGAGGTAACTCCCTGGGAACCTTGTGTAAATACCAGTGAGGCACCACAAGCAAATGGCACAGGAATCAGGGATGAGGCTGTTCCTGGGACCTGCCAGGACCAGGCACAGCCTTAGGGCTGGGGGCTGGCAGGAGCTGGGGTCCTACCACAGGACCCCACCAGGAAGAGCCCACCCTGGGCAACTGTACCTGGACAGTGCTGCAGCCATGCTGACATTACCATTGTGACATTAACATCCTGATGTGGTCCTCCAGCTCTCCCAACACTGGAAAGAAATTTGCAAGCAGCATTTTCAGGGATTTACTGCCATGCACAAGTGCCCAGGCCCTTTGCAGAGAGTGTGGGTGCACCATCCCTGATGGGGACAGCATGAGTCCCAGCTTGCTTGGGCAGGAGGAGAGAGGGCTCACAGCCACAGTGAAGCAAGACCTGGCCAGGATGGAGACCTGGGGCACCTGCATACCCCTCCTGAAGCCTGTGCTATCCAGACAACCTCCTTCCCACCTTGGATCAGGCCATGCCCAGAGCCTGATGATTCAGAAGGGTTATGAGCATCAAGCCACCCCTTGCCCAAACTGGTCTCAGCAGGAACCAGTGCACTTCTGGGTGGGGTATCACATCAACTGATGCTTTGGCTACGAGCCCTGAAGCACAAATAGGTCCCTCTGTGGCCCTCCTTGTCCATCCTAACCAGCTGGTGTCGGGGGAGCACACAACCCCCACTGACCAAGCCTGCCAGACAGTACCCAAAGTGCTCTGATCTCCCCCGCCAGTCCAGGCTGGCCTTGGCAAGATGCTCTCAGAGCCAAAGCACTCTTGGTTTGTGGAATGGTAATGCTGCTCTGGTGGGTGTTTAGACATTTCCAGGCTTACTGCGGCTTAGAAATGAATATTTATTATTAATTCTGTTCCTTCTCTGGTGCCAGGGTAAATCACAGGATAAATCACTGCCACATGGTGATAAAGGGTCCAGGAGCCAATCTTTAGCTTTGCCTGAGATTTATGCCCATTTAAAAACAAAGATCCTGACAAAAGAGACAGATTTCCTGGCATGGAGTAACTCTGTTTAATTAGTGAGATGATTCATGTTTTCAATCACAGTTTATAGCAGGCCCTTTACAGTCAGCCATAAAGCAGGAGACTGCAGGTCTGCCAGGCCCTCAAAAACAACCCATCTGTGTTCCCTGTGGTGCAGGCACCGGCACACGCAGCTCTGCAGGGATGGGGTCACCGTGCCGAGGGGCCCAGCTGGACCCCAGCACCTGCAGACCTTCACCAGGGCCGCGCATAACCCCTTCCCAGTGAATCTGAAGCATGGGAGAGACAGACACCGCCGTCCCCCTGCCAGGCCTCAGGGCCGGCATCAGCTCTAGCAGGGAATTCTCTCCCTTCCTCATTTCACCAAATTCAGACCAGGGCTGCTCCTGGCAGGAGCTTTGCTCTCCAGGTCCCATGTGCTGGCTCCCAGCCTCCCCACAGCAGCAAGGGGCTCTGCCATGTGCCACTGCTGTCCCTTGGTGGCCGTGTGGCTCACAGGTGTGGGGAGCAGGTGGAAGCTGGCTGCCCCTCTATGTTTTTCCCAGTGGGATCATAATTAGGGACACCCTGGGATGGGAGGGGTGGGCAGAGTGCTCTGAGCATCCCCAAGCTGAGCAGATGCTGCTGGAGAAACTCCACCAAGCTCCCATGGCTGTGAGAGTCATTGCAGTGGTGCTGCGGGCCTTGGGGAGGCCAGAATGAGAAAGCAAATCTTTGGCCCTGATTCTACTCTGAAGTGGGGGGAAAAGGTTCTTGCAAGGTTGACAAACGCAGGGTGAGGCAATGTCATGCTGAGCCAGTCCCTGGAAACAGGGGCACTGCTGTGGAGCAGAGCCTGTCCCTGGGATGTGGTGCTTGGATGTGGGTCCAGCACTGCAGGACCAGATGGGACAGAGACCCAGCTCAGCCCTGTTTTCCTCCTGCTCAGTTGGGCTGGAGTGAGAGACAGCCTGGCAAGGAGGTAAAGTGAGGTACCAGCCCCACACGGGGCCACCAGCCCCACACAGGGCCACGAGCCACACTCACAGCTAGGACTGTCTAGACAGTCCCAGGAGCCAGAGGCTGCCTTGCTCTCTGCACCTCCACCAGCACAGCCCAGGCATTAACTCAGAAATGAAACAGACGTGGCCAAGGCCTATAAAATTAATTAGCTCTCACTTTAAATTAAGCATCTCAAATGGGTGTTTCATGGACATTTAATTAAAAGCCTGAAAGTTACACTGTAAGGAAAGGCTGGAGCAGAGCCAGAGGATGAGGTGGGGGCACAGGGCTGGGAGCTGGTGCCATGTCCTGGCTGTGCTGAGGTGTCCAACAGGCACAGCACAAGCTGTGTCTCCCTGCTGGCATCACCATCTCCTTCCTCCTGAGCCCATCCCTGAGGGGCATCTGCCCCCAGAGCTGGGCACAGCTGGGGCACACAGCTCTGCAGGAGGGACACCAGGGTGGCACTCTGATGATAGCAAGGGACTGCTCTGAGGCAGAGGGGACTGGGAGTCTGTCCCATGCTTCAGCGTGGCCCTTGACACCCTCCTCAGCACCAGAAGATGTGGGAGAGCCAAGAGGAGTCCTAGACCGGGAAGGCATGCCCAGAGTGTGCACCAGCATCACCAGGGGCAAGAGGGACCAGGCTGGCTCTGCTCAGTGTGTGATATGTCAGGTCCATCAGCATCACCTGAGTTCCCCTGTGTGGGATACACCTGATGCTGAGCGTGCCTTGGTTATGCACCAGCAATTAATGGACAAAACAATCTGTGCTGAACAAACATTGACCAAGGGCAGCCCTCACCCAGCAAGATGTCTGCTGTCACCTCATGTCCATGTCCTTATGCTCTGCCAGTAAGTCCCCTCCAGCTCAGCCTTAGCAGGACTTCACATGGACTCAGGAGTGTCCCAGACAGCAGCAGCCAAAGCTCATGGTGCCAGCACACTGCTGAAGCTTGATGCTAATGGAAACGAAGCACTGGAGAAGGAAAAGCAGGTTACTCCCGCCCCTGAAGAGCCCTGAGGATGCTTGGTAGTGTATCCAAGCAAGAGCCCTTTCTGATGGTAGGGCTGAATTCTGCCCTTCTCCCTCACTCCTGTCTCTGGACCCTCAGGGAATTTAGAACAGGTTTACGTGAGCCCACAGGAATACAGTGCAGAAAAATCACCTTCATTTCCCAGCCAGGTGCCCTCCTCCCCAGGTACTCCGCCAAGCACTCAAAGGTGTGCTAAAGATCAGGGTGCCAAGGGATTTCCTGCACAGGGAAATTGCAAGGGCTTAAAGGCCAGCAGCTCTGAAATATGGGAGCAGAGAGCTGGGGACAAGGCCCTTCCTGTGGGTAACAGCCGTGCTGAGTTCAGACCCAACCCTGAGATAGCCACAGCACCAGTACCAGTCTGGGTCTGGGAACTCGATCCTCCTGTGGAGACAACCATCCACCTATGAGCCAGCCCCATTCCATGCTGTTCCCAACGCCCATGCTCCCAAGCAGCCTCCCAGGGGCTGGACACTGCCAATGGACATACAGCTCAGCTCAGCTCAGCTGAGGTTTGTCCTTTATTTGGTGTCAGGCTGTGATCTGCGGTCCCTCATTGTTTAAATTGAGGCCTTGCAAGATGTCTAGCACAAGGCAGGCTGCAGCAGACAGGCAGGGCTGTTTTTAGGCCAGGGAGCAAACAGGGAGCAGGCAGGATGTCCGTACAGGGAGAGTGACTGGGACCAAGGCTGTCCTTCCAGGGACAGGGCTGTCTCTCCCTGCTCATGCTGACCACCACCAGCTCACACATCTCCCAAAGCAGTGCTCAAGGAAAGAAGCTCTTTGGGGTAAGGAAGGTCCTTTCCAGCTTCCCAAGGTGCCCATCTTTAGGGGGCACTGCCTTGGCCAGGCACCCTTGTGCTGCTCAGGCCAGCCTGGCAGCAGGGCAGCGCCAAGGCTGTTACACGGCATTCCAAATGGAAAGGGCTGAGCATGAGCTTCAGCACGTGCTGCTGACACCAAAACCACCCCTCCAAGGCCTCCCAGGCCCCCAGCTTCTAAGGGGCTCCCCTCTGCCCCCTGGGGTTTGGCTCCTCGGATGAAACCCCACACTGGTGATGAGCTGGGGGCTAGGGGGAGAGGTTCCTTTGAAGTCAGCCTGGGGAATCCATCGGGGCACAACCAACCCAAGGCTTTCCTGTGCTACAGAAACTGGATGCTTAAGATCCCACTTTTAACATTTCTCCCAGGAGACCACCGATGCTGGAGCCGTGCTGTTTCTTGACATTCTGTTTTTTGAAGAGGAGCTTGAATTTGAATAATGAGGCTTTGACAGGAAAGCATCCTGCCTTGCCTGCTCTTTGTGCTGGGACTATTCCTGTCCCCGAGGAGACCCAGCCTGGCTGTTGGAGAGTGAGAGAGGCCGTGCTCGGGAACACAAGTCTGATCACTCGGGGTGCGGGTGCTCCCCCCTTCTCGCACCCACCCACACCACAGAGGGATCCCAGCAGCTCTTACTCATAAAGGCCACACACATAAGACACGCCCGAAGGGCATCCTTACATGTCCGTGTCTCACCATTATGTAATGGCTCATTTACCTTAATTACGTTAAGCATTTAACAAACTTCTACCTCATTCCTAAGATATTTATGCTGTTTATTCTTTTGCTCTGCCCCAGCTTTCTGATGAGCAATTCCCAGCTGGTTGAATAGTGGCCCATCACAGCATGGCCTGCTGCTACCTGGTTTACTTTGCCCTGGAATTTGTAGTCCCCATACTGCTACCAATGTGCCAATCCCACCAGTGCCCCAGTTACCTCATCTGCACTTTGGGGGCATTTGTGAATCCCACACAAGTTCAGCCAGGCTGGACTCTGCCAGCTCTCCTCCCACTGCCTTCCTGCAGCCACTCATGTATCTGGTTCCCATTCCAGCTGTTAGGGGTGACATTCTTCCCAGCCTTCTCTAATCCCCTCAGACTCACATTCTGTTCATGAGCCCATTAATTCCTGTCTGGGGCATAGGGACATCGCCCGAGAAAGAGAACTACAGCACCTCCCTGAGTCCAAGCAGGACCAGAAATCCAGGGGGGAACAAGAAGCCCTTTGCAAAGGTCCAGTGGCTCACAGAGCTGCTCCCTCACTGGTTTCCTCAACATCATCTCCCTGGGGCTGGCTTCCTGATTTCAAAAGCATGGGAATAAGTGATCCCACTGCCAGCAGGACCAACTGTGCCACGCTGCCCTGGATCCTTCTCGTTCTTGCTGTCCTCAGCTCCAGCTGCCCCGAGTGCTTTCCCAACCCTTCCCAGTTGTGGGAGCACCTCATCACCCCAGAACTGTCTCCAGGATATTTCAATGGATACAGAGCCTTCATTCTCCCATCCAAAGCGCCCTCTGCAGCTGAACCAGCAGCATCCTTCATTCTCTGGAAGCGTTTCCAGAGGAGCTCCATGTACCTCTGGGTTCCTGCAGCCAACAGGTCGGGACTTGATTTTCTCTTGCCAAGTCCCGAAGTGCCAGCGAGATGTGAAACACCTGGATCAGGCCGGGGTGTCGTGCTCATGCCTGCGAAAAGGCACCCTCCTGTGCAAGGGGCATCTGCCGTTTGCTACAGAATCTGCTGGAAGAGATTAATTCCTTAGGGCCGTTCTCCCCGCAGTGTTTGCACAAGCGGCCACCACAGGGATGGCAGCCAGTGTGCCTTCATTACGACTACAATAATTAGGATCAAAGGCTCAAGAGGCTTTGAGGGCCAAATAGCACCAGGGCAGTGCTAGGCTAATGGCTGGACTCAGTGACCTCAGATGTCTTTGCCAACAAAAATTATGATTCTATGATTCTATCCCTTACACTGTGGTACCTTGTACCCCTCGCCTTTGGGCAGGTGGGTGCTGTGCCCCTGCCCCTGGGGAAGCGTCCAGCACAGCAGAGCTGTGCAGCAGGACCTGTCCCACCCCGTCTGACCTGGCCTCGGGGCTGCCCCTTGCCTCTGCCCCTGCCTCAGCTCTTTGGCTCTGCCAGTTTATCGCTGCCCAATAGTCGTCCTTCACCTTCAGATCTCGCCAGTCTCCGTAAAGGACACCCTGGCACCAGGGCACTCCCGGCTGCCGGGTGAGCCCTACCGCCCCGAGGAGCAGATCCCCCTCTCTGGTCCCCACATGCTCCCCACGCCCGGGGCCCGGCAGCCGCCAGCCGCGCTCCTGGTGCCGGTGGCTCCGGCGGCAGCGCCGGGGACTTGCTGCCATCCAGTGGCTGCTGCCGCGGGGATGGAGACTCGGCTCCGGCTGCCCCAGCACGGGGAACTCGCGCGTGTGTCCGTGTCGCCGTGCGTGGCTGTTCACACACGCGTGTCAGTGTCTGCACACAGGAGCGCGTCTGTGTCTGCCCGTGCGGGCGCTGGCTGTGCCGTGAGCGGGGACACGGTCCCGTGAAGGGGCTGAGGCAGCCAGCGCAAGGACGAGCGTGTGCGTGTGCACGGGCATCTATCTGCCTGTCTGGGAGCTGCAGCTGAGGGCTGACAACGCAAGCACGTCGCTTTCCACAGCCACACTCATAGCGTCTGCCCTGTCCCCTCTGTGTGGCTCTGTGTCACACAGTGTCACACGCTCAGTCCTGTGCGCTTCCCAGTGAGCCTCAGCGCACGCAAGCGGGAAGCAGGGCTGGATCGGAAGGAAACGTGGCACCACTGCTCAGAGTGGCAGAGCCGGCAGCAGAACAGGGCAGCCAGGACCCACCCTGGAGCTCAGCATCTTCCCTGGCAGCCAGGACCCATCCCACTCTGGCCTGGCTGCGCTCCGCATTCTCCCCGGCAGCCAGAATCCATCCCAGAGCTCAGCACCCTCCCCCATCAGCCTTATACTTTGCGTCTGGCTGTTCTGGAGCCACCTCAGGATGCTTCTCTCAGGTCTGCAGAGCCTTGGGGATGTTCAGACTGTGGCTGTGCCTTTCTTGGCCCACCATGCCATGACAAGAAGGTTGGGAGAACCAGTCCTGTTCCAACTGCTGAGAGCTGTGCTCCTGCTTTCAAGCACATGGCTCCATTGGTGCTGAGACATCTTTGCTCCCTCTCAAGCCTCCATGTAACTGATGGCAGTGAATGGTGTTTGACAGGAGCCTTTTCTATCTGACATCATTTATCTGCCACTCAGCTGTAGGCACAGAGATGGGAAAGAGAGAGATCTCAGCTCGGCATTCCCTTGGGCATGGAAGTGCTCCAAATGTCCTGCTCCACAGAGCCCTCTCTGGTATTCCTGCGAGCTGTCAAGGGACCTGGTGGCTTCCATCATCAGGACATCCTGCCCCAGCAGCAGTGAACACAGGGTACAGGGACCTTCCCTGCACCTGCCATCCCTTCTGGGTGTTTTAGGTCCCAGCTCATCTCACCACTTGCATCTGGGCACAAGTGAGGTGCGGAGGCAGGTACAGGAGCAGAATGTCCTCTCCCAGAAGGATCTGGATGGGGGACAGTGCAGGGCAGCTATGTGGATGTCACTGGAGCACAGCTGGTTCCACAGCAACTCTGCAGCTGGATGCAGGGTTTGGGACGCACCCTCCAGAAGAGGGCTCAGTGTGTGTCATGTTCCAGCACCTGCTTCCTACCCCTCTTCCAAGGTGTGCATTCTGGTGTCATAGCCAAGGGGACGGCAGCCAGTTCCTGGTCCCCGTATGACTGTAGGCATCTCCGAGGTGGGAGAGTGCCCCAGCACCAGTGGGACAAGCAGCCCCACTCGTTCCCTCCCCAAAAGCAGCACGGGGACCTCATTAATTAGTACAACTCCTTCTCCATCTAACCTCGAAGGACTGTCCACCCTTGCTGCTGCTGGGAGCCCCCGACTGCCCCGGTGCAGCCAGGCTCCACTCTGCCATGGCGTTGCCCCATGCCAGCCGGCTCATCACGTAAGGATCTGGAGGTGACAGGTCTACTTTTCCCTGGCCAGGCTGAGAGCAGGACTGTCCCCACAGATCCCTGTCACCCAGGGATATTCAGGCAGGCAGCTGGAGCCACAGGTTTGTGTTTGATTCCTGTATCCACAGCAGGCTTACCTCACCTCCACAGCTTGACCAGCCTCCATCTCCATCCTTGACCATGCAAAACTTGGCAAGGGCAAGACTTTGTCCACCCACTTGGGCATCAACTGGGTAAGTGTTGAGCATGATTAAATTGTTCAATTGCTTTATGTTCAACTGAACATAAAGAAACTTCATTCATATTAATAAAGCCCACATTTCTGCAGTCACTCAAGTGAGTGTTCCAGGCAGGATTTACTGTGTGGCAGCTCCTGGCAATGCCACAGCTGGGCAGCCCATCACCAGTGTTAATCAAAGGCAGAATTGGAAATCATAACCACGGCTTTTCTGCTTCTGCTTTGTCATAAATTACAATCTCTCCTGTAAATTAACACTTATAATGTCTCCCATAAATTAACAAGCGTAGGGAAGAAACGATCCCGAAACTGCAGGGGCTTTCCAGGGAAATGAATTGCTTTGCAGCGATGATCATTTTTTAATATCCCAAATTAGGTGGTTTTGGAAACCCAGCTGCTGTGTCACACCTCCTCCAGCAGCAACTTTTGACGCTGCGGCTCTTCCACCTTCACGGGAGAGACTGTGAGGGATGGGGGCACTCATCGACCCCAGGAGAGGGGTGGGGGAGATTCTTTTGGGCTGAGCCTTGAGCAAACACTAATCCCTGGCTGGGAGCACAGGGCGGATGGGGGCTGAAGGAGAAGCTCCTGAGTCTTCCAGGGTGACCACAAGCGAAGGCTGAATCAAGCACTGCTCCTTGAGATGCTGCCACATATCTCCAGGGCAAGAAGGTCTCCAAGGCTGCCTACCTGCTGTGTGCCCACCATGGCAATTTGAGGACAGGTACAGGAGGTTGGGCAGAAGAAATGGGCTGAGGAAAGAGTCTGAGTGGCGTGGTATCCCCAAAATCCCTCCAGACAAGTCTCAGAGACAGAGGACCTGCTTGGTACCTGGCCAGGAGGAGCCATGAGAGTCCAATGAGCTCTTGGGTCACTCCAAACAAACATATCTGCAGCCCACTGTGCTCCCATCATGTGACCCTTGAGCCCCCAGAGATGAGCCTGGAGGGGGATGTATCTCTTGCATCTCCAGCAGCACCCCAGGAAGCCCTGCCAGAGGACTGGGACATCAGCACCAGGTCTGTGGCAGCACCAGTAATGGGTTTACCTGCAGGGCCAGCAGGTGCCAGACAATAGCACCTCAGGCTAAATCCACTGCTGCTGCTCTGAGCTGGCAGGGTGGGTGTGTTGGCAATCCCTGGGGTAGCACCCACATATCCAGTTCCCCCTTCCTGAGAAACACTGGCATGAGGACCTGTTTCCAGCCCCAAAGTCTTTTTTGAGGTGATTTTCCTATGAAGAGAAGCAGAAGCCATGACCTGGCCTGTCCTTAGGAGCCAAGGTCAGGGCACAGGTCTGCTTCCCTCAGACATGTCCCGCAAGATCTTGACTCTCCTGATGTTCCCAAGGAGTTGATCTCCCAACGGCAAACTCTCACCAGCCACAGAGACCAAAGGGGTGTCCAGACACACTCCAGGCCTACATGGGACAAGGGGAAGTGGCTTTAAAGTGAAAGATAGTAGATTAAGTTTGGATATTAGGAAGAACCTCATCTCTGTGTGGGTGATGAGGCCCTGGCACAGGGTGCCCAGAGAAGCTGTGGCTGCCCCATCCCTGGAATTGTCCAAGGCCAGGTTGGACGGGGCTTGGATCAACCTGGGATAGTGGAAGGTGTCCCTGCCCATGGCAGGGGGTGGAACTGGATGGGCCTTAAAGTCCCTCTCAAACCAAACCATTCCATGAGTCTAGGATGCTATGATCATCCCCATAGGGTCTGCACAGCCCTGTGAATGAGTGCGTGCTTTCAAGTCACAGGCAAATAAAGAAGAGGCTTTGGCCACCTCTGACCTCACGTCAACATGTGCCTTGAACTACCAACTTGGGATAATCCCAGTACAGCTGCCAGCAGATATGAGGAAAAATGGCAGCACTGATGGGACTGTCCCATAGGTTGTCACAAAACTGCCTCTTGGTGTGCACAAACCTCCTTCTACTTGGGCCTTTTCATCTGGATAAAGCGTTTCCCTCCAAAATGGCTGGAAAGAGGGACTCACAGCCAAAAGCACTTCTTACAGTTCAAAATGTTCAAAACTGGAGTTTATTGCCATGAGGAGGCAGCTCACAAGTTTCAGGGGAAAGATGTAGTGTCTCATTGAGTATTTGCACATTGTTTCAAATGCCACCAAAAATAAGACATTCCTGATACTTGCTGTGACTGCCAACACCAGTTGGAGCACAGAGAAGCCCCACAGAGGTGAGGATGAGGAAGGGAAGCGCACACACACACACGTGTTCAGGCACACAGGTGCCTGGCAGTCTGTGTCCCCCAAGCCCACTGCAGGGAGGAGGGAGGGCTCCCACCACCTCGCGTATCCTCTGCAGCAACTCAGCTGCCCCATCTGCACAACACCGCTCTCACCGCAGTGAGCCGCTCTGGGGTGGCTCATCTCCCTGAATGGAGACCCCATTCCATGTGACTGAGCCTGCTGGGTCCCCATCCCTCCGCAGGCAGGAAGGCGGGGCTACAGTCACCAGCCCTGGGGGTGCCCCGATCTCCCAGGGGTGCTGCAGAACTGGGGACAGGGTGTCTGTTTGTGGAGCACTGGGAAAAGCAGGACAAAAGAAAGGCAGGCAGCTGCCCAGGTCCCTGTGCTGGGTGCTGGGCAGAAATGCCTCTGTGTCCCACCAGAACTTCCTGGCTCCTGTTCAGGCGGGGGGGGGGGGAGGGGGGAAGGGGACAGGACCCCTCCTCACAGCCACACGTGGCCCCCCAAGACTGCCCACCCATCTCCCCCCATGGCTGGTGGCTTACGTCAGGCAGCAGATGGATCCTGTGCCCAGCAGGCTGGCATGGGGGTGGCACCAGCGGTGCCTGCAAATACCACGGCTGCTGACGGTGCTGGTTATTCTTAGCAGCCGTGGAGGCGCAGGGGGGGTCGCCTGGCAGGGGCCTGGCACTGGCGGGCTCCCCTGGAGCATATGGCCCAGTGGCATGAGCCAGCTCTCACCACAGGACCAAGAGGGAAGGAACGGGGAAGGCAGGACAGGCAGATTGCACCCAGAGCCCTGCCTGGCACTGACCCAGCTGCAGCAGAGTATTTGAGGAGAGGAGGTGATCTGGACACCACCTGAGCACAGGACAATCATCTCTCCCAGACTCCACAGAGAGGGCCCTCCCAAAGTGAGCACTGGGGAGAGGGGCTGTGGCTGCGGGACCTGGACAGGCGCTGGACAGACAGATGGCACATGGCTGGGGACATGGCTGGCACAGAGCTGACTGAACCCAGACCCCCGCAGCCCCACACATTCCCCCTGTTCTCTCCTTCCCAGTCCACTACCCTCTCTTGTCCGGGGGGCTGGAGGAGAAGTCGGAGCAGGACTGAAGTCCCTGCCCTGAGCTGGGAGCAGAGCACCCTGCATTTCAGCCAGGAATAGGGAATCCCTTTCAGAGCCGAGGGAGCCCCTTTGAGTGCAATGCCCTTCGGGGCCAAAGCTGTCCCTGCCCTCCTGGTCTGCCTCAGACCCAGCTGAGTCCCCACTCCTTCCCGCATGCCACCCTGTGCCGGTTGCGGCTTAGGGCTGCAATGACACTCCTGGGTGTTGAGCACGTGGGTGCCCTTGAGGGAAGCGGCTGTGCAGAAACTAGCGCTGTCCCAGTCCCGTGAACAGCAGGACCCAAAAAGGCCAGAGCTAAACATAGGAAACCTACTTTCCAGCTGCCGCCACCAGCTGATCACCTTGAACCACCATGTGGCTCCCGGATCTGGGGCTTTAGGAAGCTCATCGTGGCTTGCACGTGAGATGATGTGTACCGGCTGCAGATGAGGAGAGAGGAGCTGATGGCCGGGGAGCAGCCCCAAGCCCTGTGTAGCGGCTCTGGTACAGCTGGAGGGGCCGTGGGCGAAGAGGCACAGCCAAAAGGCACAAGCAGCCTGGAGGAGTCAGCGAGCTGCACCCGGAGCCACCTCCAGCGCCGTCGGGGCCGGGCAGAACCCCACGGGCCCGGGGCACAGCCACTGGAGGAGCCGTGGCCGAGGAAAGGGCGCCAGCCCTGGGCGCGTGTCCTTCCCCCTGTGCCCACGCGGTGGCAGCAGCCTCCCGCGGGCCCGCGGCCGCCCGCCCCCGGAGCCCGACGTGGGGCTCGGGTCCGCCCAGGGCGCAGCCGGAGCGCAGCGCTCGGGGGCCGCTCTGAATCCGGAGGGATGGAAGAAAAGAAATCTCAGCACCCTCCTGTTTCCGTAGGTCCTAGCAACAGTGGAGTCACCAGGGACCCCCCTCACTGGCCCCTGCCACAGGGCAGATGAGTAAGGCTCAATTACCCTTCCCTCCCTCATCACCCACGAGAAGGCCTGAGGAAGGAGCTCAAAACCAGCACTCAGCATCCACCAGTGCACAGAAGGAGGGGACCTGGGGCAGCTTGTGGGTCGTCCGTCCTTCAAGAATTCACCTGTTTTCAGCATCGTCCCAGGGTTGATGGTTCCCCCCGCCCACACCTGGACCCTACACTGATGCCACCTCCACCGGGAGCCAGATCCTGCTGGTCCGCAGGTCTGATGGGGCCTGGCATGGGAAGCCGTGCCTGAGGTCACTGTGGCCACTCTCCCAGCTGTGGATTTGTGGTGGCCGCTGTCTCATCACTCCCCTGGTTACTAATGGCCTGGAAATGGCTTCATGCTCATGGGATGCATTTTCCTTCTTCATGCTGAACAGGGAACAGGAATGTTTGTTGGCCACTCCTGCTGCTCCTTCAGTGGCAGCAGCTACCCCGTTAACAGCCCTGGCGGGCACTGCGCTGCCACCGGGGCCCCTGCTGTTCCAGTGATCTGGTGGCTTTGCCCAGCGCGATTTTGACCCGGTTTATCTCTTATCAATCCCACGCCCTTCAGACACGCTGCAATCCTCCGATGGCTGCTTCCTGCACCTCCTTCCACCAGCCCTTTTGCAACCCCGCTGTACAGACCGTCCTGCCGCCCTTCTGTCCTGCCTGCCCATAGCGGGCTTCCCCAGCCTGCCTGCTCCTCCCCTCGGCAGCTCTGCTTTCTTGGACCCTTGCCCAGCCCTTCCCCACCAGCTCCCGGTTGTTTATCTCTCTAAAGGCTGAGGGCTCCCCGGGCTGGTCCTCAGGACTCATTGACCGGCAGCGATGGCAGCCCAGCCCTGCGGCCCCCCTCTCACCCATCTCTGCGTGTGCTTCGAAGCCGGGACTTGTCACCTTCCCGAATCCCATTCCGAGGGTCCCAGCCCAGTCGTCCCCACCTCTCTGAAGTGTTGTCCCATGCCCCAGCACCACCAGGACAGCAGCATATGCCCCAGCCACTCTTCGCCAGCCCCCCAGTGCAGGTCACTGGTGGCAGAAATGTTCACCCTGACGCAACAGTGCCGGGGAAGCCACTTCTCCTCCGCCTAGAAATCCCCATTTTTCCTCGCATATCTCTGAGCCCCAGGCACCTGCCGCGAGTCTCAACGCGCCCATCCATAGCCCGAAGCCTTCGTGCGTTCCACGCATGCCTAGCTTGGCTCCGGGTGAGGCGGCTCCCAGACGTTCCCAGCAGTGGAGCCAGGTCCTTCCTAGCTTTTTCCCCCATCCTGGGACCTTTCATCCCGTTTTTCCTCTTTCCTGCCCCATCTCCGGAGCCACGCGGGCTGCTCGCGTCAGTGCTTCGGGGAGTGATGCTGCGGGCAGCGCCAGCCTCCTGAGCCCCCACGCCGCCCCCGGAAAGCACAGAGCGCAGCGAGAGTCCCCACCGGGAATGGGGCACCGTGGCCCTTTGTCATCCCATGCCACCCCATGTTACAATTCGCCAACTTCTCCCGGACCCGCGCGTGGGGTGGGCGCGCTGCGCTGCGCGGCAACGGCGGCGCGAGGTGGGG
>NW_024581134.1:7327500-7341216 GCF_017639235.1 Corvus kubaryi
GGAACGGGGCCGGGGCGGGGCGGGGGCGGGCGGAACGGGGCCGGGGCGGGCGGGGGCCGCTCGCGGCGCTCGACACCGGGCGCGTCCTGCAGCTGCTCGCCCTCCGCGGCCCCGGGAGCGGCCCCGGCGGCGCCGCCGTGGCCAGGCGCGGGGACACCCGGGATGTCCTCGTCGCCCGCGGAGGAGTGCCGGTCGCCCGTGGGGCTGGATTGCTGCAGCTGCTGCCTGGACCTGGCCAACCGAAGCGGGCTGGAGGAGGGGGCCGGGGGCGAGAACAACAACCCGGGCAGCCCCACCGTGAGCAGCTTCCGGCAGCTGCGGGAGCAGCTGGTCCGACAGAACCTCAACACCGACAAGCTGAGCTCCATCATGCGCCAGGACTCCCTGGAGCCCGTCGTGCGGGACCCCTGCTACCTCTTCAACCAGGGCATCTGCAACAGGAACATCGACCAGACCCTGCTCTCCATCCTCCTCCTCTTCCACAGGTGGGTGTCACCGCCGGGAGCCTGGGAGTCGCCGGGGGCCGGGCGCCCTGGGGCAGCGAGCTCGGAGCTGGCAGTGGTGTGGCACTGGCAAGAGAGGGGGACTTGTGTGACCCCCGGGCTGGGGGGTGTCAGCGCCGGTGGGATCTGGGTGGGGAGAGGCACGAGTGGCCGCGTCTGGCACGGAGTCCGTACGTGGTGCCAGCCCATCCCTGGGTGCGAGTCCGGGTGGCTCTGCTCCGCCATGCCCGTCTTGTGGTGCCCTGTGTGTGCCGGGCAGTGACAACAGCCCCCAGCTGTGTGTCTTGGCCGCTGGACTCTGTGCTCATCTCCCTGGCTACCTCTGTCCACACAGACAGTGCCCGCAGGGGCATGGATAGTGTCCAGCGACAGACAGGCATCAGCCCCATCCTGCGTGGAGAGCGCAGCAGGTTCCTTGGGAAGCAGCTGTGCTGCCTCGAAAGCCATCTTGAGCGTCAGTGAGAGCCTGGGTAGGGAACCCGAGAGTCCCAGTGCCAGCTCCTGCCCTTTCGGCAGCTCCCCGGGCCCTCCCCGGCGTGGAGACAGGTTTGGCCCGGAGTGGTACTTCCCATCCCTGGAAAGTGTCTGCGCTGCCCGAGCTGGTCTCGGGGCTGCTCTGGGCAGGCTGCCTGTGCCCCCACAGCCGGGCGTGCTGGGGGCTGCTCCCATCCATTCCCTGGCGGACTGAGGAGGCAGGACCGCGGGGTCTGCCCTGCTCCCCTTCTCTAGCAGTGAGGACAGAGGAGACTGAACAGAAGGTCCCAGCGGCTACCACTCCGCAGGCTCCCCAGCCCTGATGAGGTGAGCCCCAGGGGCGAGGAATGGACAGAGCTGTCTCAGGTCCTGCACTGGCGCTGTGTGGGGCTGGCTCTGGTGACACCCTGTGGGGGCGCAGCCTGTACAGGGGCTAGCAGGTCTGGGTCTCCCCAGTTCGGCCTGGGAGAGCCGAGCTGGGCCAGTAGTGCCACAGGTGCCCGAGGCTGCCAGTGTCTTCAGCGGGTGGGACACATCCACCACCTTGGGGGGACCTGTGGCCCATCAGTGCGACAGGTACAGATGTCTGCATGGCTGGCACGGCAAGCAGCGGCTCTGGGGCTTGCTGCTCCGCCGTGGGAGGGTAAAGCGCAGGGGGAGCAGCACCCACGCGTTCAGAGACACCTCGCCACCCCCTTCCCACCCTACACGCACATGCACCGTGGGCGCGCTCCCGGGCTGTGCGCGGGTGGGCTCACACGTGGCTGCCCCACGCGTGTGAGCCACCCCGGCGTGCCCGCCCCCTCGCCCAGCCAGCGTCTGACGCCGAGAGGCTGCTGCCTCGAGCCGGCCTTGACGGAGACGCTCTTCCTGCACTTACATAATGCCGAGCTGCCGCTCAGGTGGGAAGGGAGGAGCTGGGACACCCGCCAAGGCACCGGTACCTGGCCCGTATGGGGAGCAGTGAACCTACCCAGCTGGGAAGGAACGGGAGTGAGAGGTTCCCCTCTTCCCTGGGGGCCTGCAGCAAGTTGGCACCGTTGGTGAAGGGGGAAGCGAGACACTGTCTCCAGTACGGGCTGCCAGGGCTGGGGTCAGAGCCAAGCACCTGCGCTGCTCGCTGGGGCAGTCAGTGACAGTGCCTATGGGCCAGAGGCCACTGATATGGGTACAGCAGGCTGCTTTCGAATTCATCCCTGGTGGAGCAGGACCTGTGGTGCTCCTGGTGAGGTAGGGAGTGAGCAGAGATGCCAGGGGACAAGGGTTTCTCCCTGTCAGTGCCCCTTAGCACTCCTTGCTGCCTGTCTTCCATGTGTCCCAAGAGGCTCCAGGCACTGTGTTAGTGACAGGCTGTGCCATGGTGTGGTGCAAAGCCGTGTCCCTCTGTCACACCCAGTGTCTAGGCACCTTGGTCTGGAGGCTGCCTGGGTGATCCCCCGTCACCCCTAGGTGGCACAGCATGGGGGAGCTGGGTGCACGGCCCCAGGCACTGGAGCCAGGTGTGCCCACACCTGTGTTTGCAGTTGTTTTGCTCCAGCCTGAACTTTCTCCTTCTGGGGAATGAGCCAACGCATCCAAGAGGGGATAGCCTATACAGCAGAGGATTGTGGGTGCCAGAGGAACACCCCGATAACGTGCCTGATAAGGGCACCCTGCTGATGGCACCAGGGAACCCAAACCATTTGGAGCCCCTTGTTTTGGCTGATGTGCTCCTACGGCAACACAGGAGGAGGGGGAAGTTGCGTGGATACACATCCCTTTGTGTGGCTGACATCCAGGACAGCACGGGATCCCCAAGATCCTAAACCCAGAGTTGAGTCTGGCTCTGGGGCTGGCTGGAGACAACTCAGTCACGGTCAGATCAGTGCTGGGCATCTCAGACAACATACATTTCATCATGTCCAGCCTGTCTCTGGGGGTTTCTCTGGCTGGGTGGTCCCTGCCAGACTCTCCATACCCTTTGCTCACAGCAGGGATGTTGTCAGGGATGCACAAGGAAGGGATGCTCTGGACCAATTGCCTCCAGGGCTGATGCTCCTGCAGAAAACCCTGCTGTTCCAGGAGTGCATGGGATCCTGTGTGGAAAGGGCTTCTCCCCGCCATGTCCTCACACAGGGCATCACAAACTGCTCTCCAGGGAGATCTCAGCAATGCCAAGGGACCAAGCTCACATGGAAGCATCAGGTATAGGGAGGACAGCTGCCACTACCCTCACTGGGCACACCTTCTCCCTGCAGGTGCCAATGAAGTGGGCAGAAAGGTCTTTGCCATCCCTCTGTAATGCCAACGTTAACCCAAGATTGCTTGTCCCAGAGCCAGACACAAGCCCAATTGTGTGTGGTCCAGGGAGAGCAGGCCCATGGCCACATGGCACCTTTCCCTGGGCCAGGGGGGTGAAGGGAGCCGGTGGTGTGGGAGAAGGTCAGCACTGCGAGGGAAGCAGCACCCCGGGTGTGTACTGGCACATGATCGAAGCGGGCCCTACCTGGCTCTGTGTGGGGAGAGGAGGTATGTGCCAGCCTGCTTGCCCACATTGGCCAGTCATGCCCAGCCTCTCCTGGGCAACACCTGGCAGCCTGGCTAGCCTGTGCCCATCCTGCTTTGGGCTCTGAGGGGACACCTCTGCATAGCCAGGTCGTCTGCAGTCACTGCCAGACCTGCTGCTCCATCCAACAGGGTGGACAGTGACCTGTCCTTTGGTCTGAGCCATGAAAGGAGCTGGGGTCCACCTTCTCCCAGGCCTGGGCAAGCCAAGGGAGTCACAGGGAGACAGGGAAGCTCTGTGTGAGTGGTTGAGGGAAGCATGAATTTGGGCAAAGCAGGGCAGCACTGCCCTTCCCACTGTAAGGTCAGGCCAGCAAGCAAGAGCTGCCTGGGCAGCAGTACCAGGGTGGCATTTGTGTCACAGCACCACTTGTTCCCATCTGTCGGGTGTCACTTTGCGGCAGCAATGCAGGAGGAGGGGAGCCAGGGCATAAAGGGCATCCCAGGGTGGCAGGGCCAGGGCAAGCATTCCAGCTGGTCGAGTGGGCTGGAGCAACAAGAACACATTGATGGGGAGAGGGGCCATGCATGAGCGTGAGAGAGGTGTGGGTGTGGGACCGAGCTGTCCTACTCTCCCCCTTCTGGCCCTGGGACAACTCTGCCAGGGAGGGGGCCAGGAGAGCCCCCCTGCCCTCCAGAACCATGCACCAGGGCTTTGTTTGCTTTGCTCCCACAGGACAGATCTGCACATGGCCTGTGGCCTGCAGTGTTGGTTGCAAGCCCTGCACACCACCGAGGTGCCGGAGAGATTTTGTTTCAGTGGCAGGAGTAGCTTGTACTGCTGGGAGGTGCCAACCTTGGTGTACCCAAATCCTCCCAGCGTCAGGAAGATGTCAGGCAGGCAGCCAGCTAAGCCTGCTGTGGTCTCCATCATGGGCATCCCAACAGCTTGGGACCCCCACCCCATCCCAGCAGCCTTGGGGGCCATGTCCTGGCAGACCAGGCTCACGGGGGCTCTGCCACAGCACACTGGGTTCAGCGTGGCTTGGCAGGGCTGGCAGCAGCGTGCGCCACACAATGCACCATGCCTGTCCCTGCCTGCTCCTGCAAGACCCAGCTCCCTCCAGAAGGGTATTCCCAACATTCTCTGAAGCACAGAAGAGCCCTGCTCAGCCCCTCCAGCCCGTTAGGTGGGAAGCATTTGCCCCTAACCACAAGGCTATGGCCAAGGGGGCTGGCACAGCCGAGCCAGTCTGGTGATGCCAACGTCAGCTTCTCAGGAGCCTGTCCTCTTGGTTCCCTGGGGATTCTCCTGCACTACCCATCTGCTGGGGCAGGCACTTGGCTCTGCACAGGCAGAAGTAGGTGTCCCAAGGTCAGCCAGGGATGTCAGCATGGCCCTACAGGGAAAAGGCTTTCCCTACAGGGAAAAGGCTGGCCAGGATTTTTTTCTGTCTTTGAACTGTAAAAATGAGGAAGAGGTTGGAGCTAACGGAGGCTGCAGGGGTCTGCCCTGATCCCAGCATCATGCCCCCTCCCTCCAGCATCACACTTTCCCGTCCTGGTGAGACATGGCCTGATCCTGGATGGTCTCTGCTGGGACCTGACACCACCTCCCTGGCCACTGTCCAGCACAAAGAGGGTTAAAGCTGACTCTGTACTTTGGGGGAGCACCGTGACCTGCATGGGACTTGGAAGAGCTTGGGATATATGTTGTCAGAGCCTGGCAGCTGTGCGTGTGCCCAGGGGACATGACCGTGCATGGGTCCGTGCGCTTTATGTGGACTGCCAAGGTGAGTGAGGCTCTAGGTGGATCCTGCCCTTGGGAAGGACTGAGACCCTCTCTGTAGAGGGCAGAGAATCACAGAACCCTTTAGGTTGGAAAAGACTTCTGAGATCATCATCTCCAACTTTACCCCGGAGAAGAGGGCTGGAGAGGTGAGAGAGGCTACAACCCATCCTGATGCTTTGCAAATGAGCTGCGAGTTATATTTATCCAGGTGCTGCACATGGCTGGCTTTGGGACAGGAGATCATCCTCTGTCTGTGTGCGGAGTTCTATATATATGTATATATCTATTTGAGGGGGCTTTGCAGAATGACTCTGGCAGCACAGAAGAAACTCTGGGCTCTCCAGACTCCAGGATCAGGGTGGTATCCAGTCCTTGCCAGCCCCACTCACAATTCCCTGGGGATGGCAGCCGAATTGGCAGAGGGTGGCAGATGCCATGGGGCAGGACAAGACATTTTCATCTCCTTAAGTGAGACCTTCACAGTGATATGCCTGTGAAATGGAGCAGGACTGCTCTGGGTGGTTTGGAGGCAGGGGATGGTCTCAGGTTGTCCCCAAGGGTTGGCATAGGCGAGGTGAGGGCTGGCTGCTGAGGTCGGGCACACACAGAGCCACAGGTATACATCCTGCCAGCAACCGATTGTCTTTCACATTGTTATTGTTCTGAAATGTCAGGGACGGCAGGGCTTCAGCAAAGGTCCCTGATTTGAAATGCCCGGGATTCCTTGCAAAGGCCAGGCGGGGTATTAATAACCGTCTCTGCTGAAGCTGTGCCGCCCTACATGTCCTTGCCTGACCTCCTGCGGGTGCTGGCTCATGCTCCAGCCGAGCACAGCTCCTGTGTCCCCGGCCCCCGCCGGCTCTGGTCTGTCCGGGCTTCGCACCCCCAGCAGGGTCCAGCTGTCCCTCGGGCCTTGTGGGGCTGCTTGGGCTCTTGCTGGGGCTCCCTCCAAGCATTCGGCCAGGCAGGAGAGCACCAGGACCTGTGAAAGGGACCAGTGAAGGGCTTGAGGGGTTCCATAAACAGGGCTTATTCTGGGCTGGAAGAGCAGATTTGGGTAGCGTGGGGTGCGCTGCACAGCTCTCGCAGCTCCCCTGCCTCCGTCCTCATTACATAACGAGCTGCCTCCCAATTAGCGAGCGGGCACTCCCGCACGCCGCAGGGCAGCAGCTGCCAGCGCCCAGCAGGGCTTCGGAGCGCCCGCTCTTGCCTGAACACGGGCCTGGGATTGTTTTTGGAGGATGCCAGAGGCCCTGCTTTGGGGTTCCTCTCTCGGGCTGGGATCGCTGCAAAGCTGGGTGAGGGGCTGGGGGAGGCAGAACCCAGGCTGGCAGCCCCCTGCCCACCTGCCGTGGGGTTCAAGGGCGCCGCGTGGCCCTCGTGCTGCGGGGGGGCCCTTCAGTGTCGCAACCACCTATGCTCTATCCCCACTCCCCTGAAACTGGACCAGAAAAGGGCAGCCAGGATCTGTGGGTGATCCAGCTGGGGCTGTCCAGCATGACACAGTACGCTAAGAAGCAAGGACAGTTCTGGAGTTCAGAGCCGTGGCTGGCAGGAGCCCCGGGGCAGGGCGCAAGTAACCAGGAGGCGATAACAGCGAGTTCAGTGACAGGACTCCAGCCCCGGCCCGTGGGTGTGAAACGCTTTGCTCTGCGGACAGATTTGTGGATTAAAGCTCTGCCAAGGGTTCAGCCTGCCGTCCTCCCTGGGGCTGGGCATCCCTGGTCCATGGGAGGGGGTAGCATGGTCGGGGTTAGCTGCACTCCCCCAACAGCCAGCCACGATGCTCAGAGAAAGCTGCAGGGTTTTCACTGAGCTGTGCCATACCTGGCACCCTCACCTCAGTGTTTGGCAGCTGTGGGACCCTTTGGGGGGAGCAGTGAGGTGCAAGGGTGCCCAGGGCCCACACTGGGTTGGCGGCAGCATGGGGCTGGTGTTGACAAACACCAGCAAGGTGGGATGTTTGGCCACATGATCCAGGGCTGGTAACAACCAAATGAGCCGTTTCTCCTCTTCCTCTCCTACACCAGCATGCCTGGGGAAGCTGTGACTCTGAGGGCTTCCTACATGGCGAGAAGGACTTGGCTGGAACTGGGTCCTCTCTGACCTCCCCTCCTCACACAACTGCTGGGAGGCAACTTCTACTAGGGGCAAAGGAGGAAGAAGAGGGTCTGGTGACAAAGTTAAAGAAAAATTGCAGCTCTCAGCAGGCTGGCTCGAGGGTGTGCACTTGCAGGCTAGAAAAAAACCAGAACTGGGAGTACAGCCAAGTACCTTTATCAGAGGAAGCAGGCAGCCCCACAGCTGGACACAGGAGCCTGCCAGGGCTCCCTCCACCACCCCACACTGCTTCCAGCCTGACAGGTTGGAGGAGTCTCCACACAACAATCCCTGACCATGCCTGCTGCCTGGCAGGGTGGGTCACCTGTGTCCCCTGCCCATGGACACAGAGCTCACTCTGCCTCCACTGGGCATGAAGGGAAGGAGGACATGTTCCCTGTCAGCCTTCCCAAGGGTAGGTTCCCCTCCAGCCTTCCCTCACTTATACCCTCCCTGGGATTCCCCAGCATGGCAGAGGCCACCACTTCTGTGTGGGCCACACATGCCTCTGATGTCTCCTGGCTTGGGACTGGGACCAGGCAAGGCCAGCAGCACCGGCTCCACAGGCAGGGGGTGCATCCCTACCCAGGCACTTCCAGGTGTGCCCAGGAATAGTTGCCCTCTGCTCTGGAGCAGCACATGCCCTGGATTGGGTGATTTATGACCCCTCCAAGGCTCTGATGGGCATGACCTGGGTCTCCATGTCACAGGGCTCTTGGTTGCATGAGGCTTCTGCATGTCCCACACAGCTCCTGGAGGGCACCAGCTGAGGTGGGGGGTAGTGCCAGGCCTCAGGGAGCAGCTCAGCCAGGAATCTCCAGGAGGAGGAAACCAAGATCGGACAACTGGTGTGGTGTACTTTGGCAATGCTAGGCCCACAGCCCTTGGGACTGGCACAACAGCCCCATGCCAGTGCCATAGGGCAGGCAGTTGCTGTTCAGGATGGTGGGATTGGCATGGCAGATGACCCAGCTGCCTGTTTGCCTGTGGGCAGCCCCTGGCATTACCTCTCCTTTCCCAGAACCAGGACAAAGCTGCTGGACAAGACCTGGAGCCCCTCAGCCCTGTCCCACACCCAGCCCTTCCTGCCATAGTCTCCCATAGGCCCCGGCCATCACCAGTGTCCCCAGCCACACTTCCCTCTATTCCTGCAGGGCACAGCTAGGATGCCCTGGCACCGGCATCCCCAGTCCCTTGGCTGGCACCACCACAGTTGCAGTATTTTGGGCTGTGACAGGCAGAGTTTTCTTAGCTGTGTGTTTGCAAGCAGTAGCTTTTCCTCTCCCACTCTGCTCTGACCCTTGGAGCAGGAGATCTGGCTCTGCAGAGCAGCCTGGGCAGCCTTGGCTCTGCGCCTTTCCCAGTTTGCTCTCCAGTGTCTCTGAGGCCAGGCTATAAACATTTCCCACGCCTCAGACCCTCTGAAGGGCCTTCCTCCCATTGAGCTGAGTCCTTGGGAGAGAGCAAGCCAGGAACGCTGCCACGGAGCTGTGAGCACAGCCTGGAGCAGGGGGAGAGCCAAGACTGGGGAGCCAGGGCTGCTCCTGAAGCCCCAACCACCCCTCTGGCTCCATCGGCCGCTGCCAGGACAGGAGCATCCTCTGGTGTGTGGCACTGCAGTGCCTGGTGCAGGTCCAACACACAGGGCTCAGTACAACAGCACGTCTTGTCCCTGGGGCTGTGGGGAGAGGGCATGTCCCCTGACCCACAGCACTATGGAGGTATGGGATGCCAGGCAGCAAGAGATAATCCCCTCGTCCTACTCCCTATCTCCCCTTGCTCCAGCCTGGCAGAGCTCTGTTGGGCCTGCCGAACTCCAAGTCCAGTTGCTGAGGAGGGGGTTGTCATTTAATGTCACCCAGGAGGGAGGCTGGCATCTTCTGGGCTGAGGAACAGGCTGTGTAAGGGTTTAGGCGCTGCTGGCAGCTTTGGGGTGTCCTGCAGGGCCACTGCTTGGGTGATATCATCATTGGCTGGTGTCACCACCTCTCCTCACTGCTCGATGACAGCCACGGGTGCTTTTTTTCCCCCAGAGAGCACAACAATTAGTGTCACAATTAGCCTGTATTGCGGCTGCTGTCGCTGTTACCAAAATAACCACAGGCACAAGCTGGGCCCGGCCTGATGAACCTCCTGTCACTGTGTGTAGATGCAGGAGCTGCCATGCTGCTGCCTTGGGGATGCAGTTCACAGCACTGGCCCCTCTCGCCCAGCCTGCTCCAAGCACCCATCACTGTGGCCTCTGGTGCCACAGGGTAACTGTGAGTCCATGCGCCCTGCTCTTTAGGAAGAGCAAGGTGGTGTGTTGCCCACCCTGCTCTGCTTGGAGGAGCAGGAGCAGGTGGTGGGACAGGAGCCTGGCAAGGCCAGGGCCATGGTGTGCTAGGAAAGGGCCCCCCCACCACTTGGGGTGCAGCTGGAGCCCCATGTAGGACCCTGCTGCTGTGGGGGCATTGGGGCAGCTCAGAGGGGCTCCTGGGGAGAGCTGGCACAAAGCAGAGTCCAGCAGAGCTGGGAGCTGCTGCTCCCACTGTGGAGGTGCCAGCAGGGCTACAGGTGACACCCGTGGGCTGGGGGTGCCCTCCCGCTATGCAGGGGCACGCGGAGCTGTCCTGCGCCGTGCCGCTGACACCAGGGGTACAGGCAGGGCCGTGTGTCAGCTGTTAGTCAGGGCAGCATGTGCAGGGGGTGCCGGCAGCGCTCGTGCATCTGCACACGGAACAGCAGCATTTGTTTGGCACACAGAGTGTGTCACAGGGTCACAGAGACATTCAGGTTGGAAAAGACCCCCAAGATCGTCAGCTCCAGGTACTAAACTAATGTGCTTGCACATGTGTGTGAGCAGGGCGCACCAATGTGCACATGCAGGGCACACGCTCGTGTGGGCTGCAAACACACGTGTGTATGCAGGGGGTGTGGGCGTGCTGCGTGTGCACGCGCATGTGCAGGCAGGACTCGCTTGTAGGGGCTGCAAGGTGTGCCGTGGGTGTGTGCACCCAGCGAAATGTTCAGGAGCCACATCCCCACGTGAGGGTGTGGGGCTGTGAGGGGGCTGCAGCCCCCTGCCCGGCCTGACCTGCCCTGGCCACAGGCTGCATAGGGATCCCTCATTTACTGAGTGCCTGGAAAGAAACTTCTGCTTCTTCATCCCTCCAGAGCATCCCGCGCTGTGGCCTCTCAAAGGCCGACAGCATCCTGCCCAGCCTCAGACTGAGGAGTCCATGCCCTGAGCAGTGATGTGGGCAGGGCTGGCTGGAAAGACCCAGGGGGACTGCAGGGAAATCAGTGACTTACTCTGGTTTATTTTTGCAATAGACCCAGCTCCATGGGGAAAATATTGGAGGTGGCAGAGCTGAAGCAATCTCCCCCCCAAAGCATTTTCCAGCTTCACTCCAGCAGCTGCAGAACTCCTTGGTTTTTTCCTCAGTCCTTGGTGCCTGAGTGTTGCATCAGAAAGGTACCAGGCAGGGACCGGGAACCTCAAGCTGTGAGACAAGGACCACCAGCCAGGCTCTGGTCTGCCCATTCTGGAGCCCTTGGTCCCTGCCACTAATGATTTAGGGCTTCCTTTGGGAAGGAGGCTGAGCCAGGAGTCAGGGGGCCAGATCACAGGAGGTGGGAAAACAGGCACAGCTGCCAGGGCTGGGGGCAGGCTGGGGTCTGCCCACCCCACCTCCCTGTTGCTGACACCTCTCTGCAGAAGGTGGCACAGCTGTGGGAGAAAATGCTCTCCCCATCTCTTCTGTCTTCTCCACAGTGAAACCAGCACGCTTCATGAGCTGCAATGGGAAACTGAGTCAAGGGACCCCTGGTGTGGGTGGTCTGGACTTGTCCCAGCAAGGGAACAAAGCTGTGTCCCAGGGGCTGCCACCAAGCCCACCACCAGCCACTCTGGGGACAAGTGCACACAGAGGCCTTTCATCCCCCCAGGGAGGGGGGCACCCGCGCAGCTCGGGATGGCACACTGGCCATCGGCCTTGAAAGGGCCAATTGAGTGCAGCTGAGGTCATCCCCCAGCATGTTTACCCCGTGGCTGGAGCCCCTGGATGCAGCCAACACCCAGGCTGTCTCTGCCACTGCAAGCTGGGGGGACGCAGCCACAGGCAGAGCCAGCATCGCCCCTGGGAACAGAGGGGCTGGAACGGGGTCACGGGGTGGCATGGCCTTCCCGCCGCCGTACTCCCCGAGCCTCTTCAGAAGGAGGGACTGGTAAGTAGGGCCTGGTGTGGGTGAGGGGGGGAGCACAGGCCAGCCCCGGGGCTTGGGGGACAGACCCCGGCCTACTCTCTGCAGTGCCAGCACCCTGCTCAGTCCCTGCTCAGCAGCGTTGCATGGGCTGGAGTAGTGCTGACAGAGGGGGATGTGCATCATCCCTCCCACAGGTCCCAGATGGGCCCACCAGGGAGAAAATGCTTTCTCACGTCCTCACATCAAACGCGCGTGTCCTGGGGCACCTGCATACGCCCGGCTGTGGTCCACAGGCGGCACAGCATTCTCACCCTGCCCTGGGAGGGGATTGTGATTTGTGGAGAGCTGCCTGGCTAGGTCTTGCTCCCAGCAGCAGCCGTGCTGCACTGTGCCTCAGTTTCCCTTTCTGATGGGGAAATTCCACTCTGCTCCCCCTCCCCGCTTCAGGAAGGGTCACAGCAGCACACCCACTAGTCAGGGCTGCTTGGCCTCTTCCAACAGCCAAGTGCAGGCACATTCAGTCCCCCCTGGATTGGGGCATTTGGTGTCCTTTGCAGCATCCCTGGGGTGCACATGCCCTGCCAGCACTAACGCTTTCTTGGACACTATGCCGTGTGTGGGCTCTGCCATCCAGCATCAGCCTCAGGGTGATGAGCCCCTGGAGGCAGAGGCAGCAGGCAGCCACTGAGCAAAGTTCCCCCAGGCCCATATCCAGAGGGCAGAGATAAGTGGGCAGCCAAGGGCAGTGGGGCAGCACCGCGTGGGCAGTGCCACCCCAGCCCCCGGGATGGGGGGGGCGTTCTAGGGGCCCTGCTTCCACCCCTCGGAGGAGACCCTCTCGCTCTATGTGTAAGTCGCTCTGTGGACGCGAGAAGGACCCGTCGTGACCCCGGGGCTTGCACACGCGTGTGCACACACAGGGATGCCGCTGCACGCGAACACGGGCAGACCCCTCCCGGGCCGTGCACCCCGGCCCAGCGCCTGCAGTGCCGCCCGTGCCCGCGGGGGGGCCCCCCCGCCCGGTGCGGGGTTATGCAACGGCGGGCGGGGCCGCCGCGGCCGAGGGCGCCCGGACGGTTCTGTACTCCGAGCTTCTTCGGCACCCCGGGGGCGTTGTTCTGCACCCCGAGGGTGTGGTTATTCTGTACTCCTGGTTTGTTCTGTACCCCGGGACTGTTCTGCAGCCCAGGGTGGTGGTGTTTAGTGCTCCCGAGTTTGTTCTGGACCCCAGGTTTGGTCTGCATCCCGCGGTTGTTTATGAACCCTGGGCGTGTTCTGTACCCCGAATTTGTTCTGCACCACAAAGTCATTGTTCTGCACCCTAGATTTGTTGCTCTGCACCCCGGGTTGGCTCTGCACCCTGGAGTTGTTTTGCTCTGTACCCCGAGTTCGTTTTGTACCTTCACTTTGTTCTGTACCCGGGGGCTGTTCTGCACCCCGAGGGTGTTGTCCTGTACCCCGCGTTTGTTCTGCACCCCGCAGTTGTTGTTCTGCAGCCTGGAGGCGTGTTCCGTACTCTGGATTGGTTCTGCACCCCGGGTTTGCTCTGCACGCAGGTTTTCGTTTCCCCTCCTGGGGTTGTTTTTTACGCCTGGGTTGTTTTTCTGCTCTCGTTTCTGTTGTTTATCACTCCTGTTTCTGTTTGTTTTGCACCCCCGTTTCTGTTATGCGCCCCGGTTTTTTTAGCAGCCCGTTTCTGGTTTTCGCTCCCGTTTCTGTTTTGCACCCCGGGTTGTATTTTGAATGCCCGTGGCTCCCCTTTCCCTCATGCCCCCACTTCACAATCACGAGGCCTCACTGTGAGGGACCTGCAGGCTGCACCTACAAATGCAGACCGGGTTCACCCCTTCTGCGAGCACCCAAGCAGGTGCGTGTGTCCCCCTCACTGAACCCCCATCCTGGGTGCCCAGGAGCACAGGAAGGGGATGCTGAGGTGTGTGGGCTGTGGGGGGTTGTACTAAGGATGCCGGGGGTGCCAGGACTGTGCTTGCAACAGACAACGGATGTGAAGTGGGGCTGCAGAGTAGGGGGGACACAGTGCTGAAGCGCGGGGTTCTTGCACTGGGATGGTGCCGTGCTGTGGTTCAACTGGAAGGGGAGGAGGGGCTGCAGAGGGGTGCAGTACACGGTGTGAGGGGGCAGTACCGGGGGCAGTGTGCCGTACCGGGGGCAGTG
>NW_024581134.1:7341316-7370132 GCF_017639235.1 Corvus kubaryi
GGGGGGGCAGTACCGGGGGGCAGTACCGGCGCAGCCCCCGACGCGGCGCTGCGGGGCGCCGGGCGGTCCCGGCCGCGTTCGCCCCTCCCCGCAGGGCGGGCGCCGCCGATATAAGCGGGAGCGGCGCGGGGGCCCCGCAGTGCGTTTTACTCCGTGTGTGTGTGTGTGCATCCCTGCGCCCGCAGCCATGAGCACCGGCATGTACCAGTCCCCCATGGAGGTGGCTGTCTACCAGCTCCACAACTTCTCCATCTCCTTCTTCTCCTCCCTGCTCGGGGGGGATGTGGTCTCCGTGAAGCTCGACAACAGGTAGGGGCAGCCCCGGTGCGCCGTGGTGCCTCGGCCATTCGCCGCAGAGATCCGGGGGAAGGGGCGTCCCGGTGCCCGGGGGGGCCCACTCCGACCCCCGATTGATGAGGTGGGGGGGCATTGCTGCTCCGGGAGTGAAGGGCACACGCGACCGGTGTGTCATGAATTCCCTTGGGGAGGGGGACGCCCCGATGCACTGGTGAGGGGGAGGTGTCGCGGTGCACGGACCCCTGTGGAAGGGAGGTGTTCGGTGCTGACCCCCGGCCTCTCCACTCTCTTCCAGCGCCTCCGGAGCCAGCGTGGTGGCCATCGACAACAAGATCGAGCAGGCGATGGTGAGCTGCAGCGCTGCGCCCCCCCCCGCACCTTCCCTCGTCACCACGCGGGTGCTATGCCCGAGGGTGGGCTTCCTGCTCCCGGGTGGGTGCTCTGCCGAGGGCGGGGGGTCCCTCTGCCCACGGGGGTCCCCAGTCCCCATTCAGCTGCCAGGCAGAGCTGCTCTTTGTCTGCGACCGCCGCGAAGCTCATTGGCTCCAGCCACTCCGCAGTGCGCAGGGAGCGAGGGTGGTCATGGAGGGGGACTTTGGGGGTCTCTGACCGAGCCGGGTTCCTTGGGTGCTCGGGAACTCCAGCCCCCCAAACCCCGGGGCTGGGGAGGGGGCTGGAGAGTGGTTCTGGATGCTGAGATACCAGAGAGATGGCAGCTGAGGGAACTATACTGGCCAGGTTGGGTGTGGGGAGGGATAGTCCTTGGAAAAAGCTTCTGCAGCATGTGGCACTTTCCTCAGGACTTGGGAAAGGGAGGGAGCAACCCCCAGGGCATTACTCTCCATTGATCAGTCTCTTCCATGGTCTTTTGAAGGATCTTGTGAAAAATCATCTGATGTATGCTGTGCGGGAGGAGGTGGAGGTCCTGAAAGAGCAAATCAAGGAACTGTTGGAGAAAAACTCCCAGCTGGAGCGTGAGAACAGCCTCCTGAAGACCCTGGCCAGCCCTGAGCAGCTGGAGAAGTTCCAGTCCCGGCTCCCAGCAGAGGTTCTGTGCCCTGAGGAGCAGAGCCCCGGGGTGGCTGCCCCGGCCCAGCACTCCGGGGGCTCTGCGGTGTAAGGTGGCTCTGTCCTCGGGGTGGGCAGAGCCACAGAACTCTTTCTACTTAATCTCCTGCAAAATCGTTTCCGCCTTCATCTCACACGAAGGACTGCCAGACCCTGGCACTGAGCCGTGCCCCTTGGGCAGCCCTGGCCAGCCCGCAGAGCCAGCGGCCGTCTCATTCATGAGGATGCTCTTCTGCAAGGAAGACAGGGGCAGCTGACCCCTCCTCCCCATCCAACCACCCACCAGGTGCCAGGAGGAGATCCGTGTACCTGTCCTGGGCTCTGCTGAAGAGCAGAGCTGGGCAGTCTTTGGCACCATGATGGTAACCTGCGGTTGGAAGGAGTGCACGCCAAGCCCCAGCCCGTGGTTGCATTCTGCAGGGGGGTGTCTCTTTCTGGCAAAGCCTGACATTGGAGGAGACCGATGTTTAGTGAGCGAAGCAGGTATGTCCCACAAGCCACCCTGGAGCCTGCTGGAACCCAACCAGGACTGAGCAGCACCAGGGATGGCAGCTGCAGCATAGTCCATGGCTGAACGCACAGCAGTGTGGGGATTACAAGGAAAAAAAGCTTGTTTTGTTAGTTTGGGCATCTTCTGTAGCTGTATCTGTGTATAGACGTGCATGAGAGGTGCCTCTGAGGCTGTGGGGTGCCTGCTCTGGGCCAGCCATGCCCATCTGAACAGCTAGGGCATTCGGAGGCAGACTGGAATGGTGAGCGGCTGTCAGTGGGCAGCCAACTACTGCAAGTGGCACCAAGGAGGGGACAGATTCACTCCTCTCTGGCATCCCACGTGACAGAACCATGCGGCAGCGCGGAGAGGATCTGGACTGACCATTGGGCAGAGCCACAAGCCAGGCTGTGCTCTAACCCACTGGGGTGGAGGAGCCAGCCCGTGCTCCTGGGCTCCCCTCTGTCCCTGGCCTGTTCTCTGGGACGTGATGGGACATTGCTTTTGATGTCAGAAGCGGTGACACTGTTGTGTAAATCTAGATAGAAATGGCAATAAACTCTACTTTTTATATATACCTGCGCCCCAAAGTGTGTCTGTGGCTGGGAAGAGGGGGGAGAGTGATGGCACTGGAGAAGAGGCTGGGACTTGCTGGGATGGGACTGGTGAGGTTGCTGGGCTGGTGCTGTTCCCCAGCTGGGAAAACCTGGCAGCTCCCCACCTTTTCAGGGGGGTTCAGTCCCCCCTAGATGGCCCTGGCTGAGCCAAGATGTGTTTTTGGAACTGTGAGCAGGCAGCTCCTTCCCAGGGGCTGGGTGTGTGGTAGGGAAAAGTGCTGTGAACCCGCAGGTCTCTGTCCCCTGTGTCACACCTGTGCAGGGCAGACCTGGGGGCACAAGCAGGGAGGAGGTTCTTCTCAGGCTGTGTGGAGCTGTATGTACCCCCAGCTCTGCTCTTCCTCTGGTGTTTTTGTTCTCACAGCCATCATTGATAGTTTTGGATTGGTTTCTTTTTCATTTTGGGCCATCTTGAAACATGATGTAAGAGGATGGGTCATCTGGACTGAACAGTGCTGGATAGGGGCAGAGGATGCCCCAACCCTGTTCTAGGGCACAGCCAGCTTTTGATTCAACCCCATGGGGTATGTGAGAGAGGGCAAAAAAACCCCAAACCCTCCATCTCTGGGGTTGCTGATAGCTACTACAGGTTAAAGTGTGGAGGTGTTTGTGCAGAGCCCCAGGCTGGTAGGATGTTTGAAGCAAGGTGCAGTATCCTGCGCCAGAGTTTTCTACCGGGACACAACTCCTGGGCCATCTGGAGCCATCCCTGGGCCGGCAGTGCCTGGGGCCAGGGGACCAGGTAGGTAGCCATACCCTGTGCTGCAGCAGCACAGCTCCACACGGTTTCAGGTCTCTGCCGTGGTGAGGGCGGTTCAACCCCAGCCCTGTATGAGTCATGGTGGAGCTGGGGGTGGTTGGCACCCTGGAAACGCCGGGTAAACAGCAAAACACAGGCCACGGGGGCTTGAAATCGTTATTGGGTGACTCTCGCCTCCCTGTCCTGTCTGTCCTAACATGGTGACCCCACAGCAGCCTTACGCAGGCAGCCCTGCAAGTGCTCTAGTGCATGTACCTTGTGAGTACATGTGTGTGATGACTTTCCCAGTGTGTGTGTAAACAGGTTCAGGCTCCCCTACCACGTACATACACATCCCTTGCACACACAGACACTGCAGCAGCCCGTGGGACACACGCAGAGCAGACCCCCTGTGCTGCCAGCCTCTCAGGCTTGCAGCTGCTCCAGGAAGGGCTGTTTCACAGGGCAGCTGGATCCAGCTGTGCTTCCACTGGCCAGGTCACTAGGGTGGGTGTTGGGGGTGCTGGGAAATGGTCTGGCCATCCTTCTGGCCCTTCTTGGCTGGGGGAGCTTCAGCCTGCAGCAATGAGCTCTGTGCCCCATTTGTTCTTATTGCACCCCTCAATCCAGCTGCATTCAAGGGGTGCGGTGATGGTGTTGGGAATCCTGTTTGCCGCCTCTCCCCGTCCTCTGTCCCCTCCCTACAGCCTTGGGGTTCTGCACAGCACACAGGCACACGGGGACAGGCAGTGGCAAAACCCGCTCATTGCAATCACCCGCCCCAAACCACTTGGTTCAGAGCTCAGCCTTCCTCCCACGGGTAGGCAGAGCCTTTCCCGTCCTGCAGCATGGTGTGACACAATGCCAGCTAATGGCACAGGGCAGCCCTTGCAGGGCCCCCAGCTGCCTGCTGCCCCACAGTGCCCCAGGGGTTAATGCACACCCCGGCATCCAGCACCTCCTGGCACCCCGCACCCAGCCTCCCCTCGGCCCCCCAGTGTCCCCCAACCCAACCCTGGATCCACCCTGACTGGCTCAGCTCAGGGGCATGACAGAGAAAAGGGCTCAGGGGGTGCATGTTGCTGCAGAGGGTGGGAAACCCATGTAGGTGATGCTTAGTGCAGCGAGCACAGGTGAGCAGCAGCCTGGGAGGGGGTTTGGAGCAGCACAGGGAGGGCAGCAGGATTTGAGGATCTGCCCAAGGGTCAGGATATAGGGGAGACCCCCCCAGCCCTGCATGTTTTCACTCCTTCACTGGGTTCTCCTGGGGAGATTCCACTCCAGCCAGGCAGAAGGATCTTATGCAACATCCCTCCCTGCGCCTCAAAGACAGTGCCTTCCTGCTCCTCAAACCGAACACCATGTCCCAGCCCAGCCCAGCCCCGCGGGAGCCTTGCAGACAGATGCATGCATGGGATTTTCCACACAGTCCTTGGTGCCCAGCACCCCCATGGATCCAGGTCAGCCCACCGCAGCTGCCCAAGGCCACTTGCAGGCCTGGGGACCCTCTCAGAAGGGGAAGCCGTGTTGCACAGTGGAGGTTCCCACTGGAGAGTGGCACAAGCCGTGGTGCCAGCCCTGAGAGAGCTGCAGCTCAGTGCCATGGGGGTTGGTGCATGGTGAGAGCAAGAACCAGCTGGAGCCTACACAGGCAGCCAGGGTGCTTGGGCCCAGTGTGCAGCAGCCTCCCAGGACACCTGCACAAGCATTCCATGAACACTGGGACCCCCCCCATCTGGGGCAGCTGCAGAGGGAGAGATGCAAGCATGAGGATGCACCAGCAACAAGGCAAGCATGCAGAGCCCATCCCCCAAGAACCCCCACAGCAGCGTGGGTGGGGTGTGCAGAGGGGGTGCTCCCCATTTAGGGCTGCACCTGGGCCCAGAGGCGGCTCAGAGCTGAGGGTCCTTGTCGAGCCTGTCTCCTTCCACAAATCACCAACCCTTCTGCCTTGCCTCAGTCTCCCCTCTGTTCATGTCTCCTGGGAAGGGGGTTTTTCCCAAGGTAGGGCCAGGCTGAGACCCCAGCATTCCTCCAAGCAGTCCCATCTGGGTAGGAGGTTTCAGTCCTCCTGGGCAGGCGCACGCCCAGGCAGAGGGAAGGGAGCTGTTCCCAGCATACCTGCATGCCAGGAGCTGCTGGCAGGGCTGCCCACCACAGGCACACTGCAGCCGTGCCCTTTGCCAGCACTGTCAGCCCACAAGCACAGGCACTTGCAGGGTACTGGCAGCACATCCCAAAACGGCACAGGCAGTCCTTGCGGAGTGGCTGTTGTTGTCCTGGTGCCACCCTTATATAACTGGGGAGCCAGCCCAGGCCTGTGCCCTCTGCTCAGGGCTGAGACAGGACCCAGCAGTGCCAGTTGCCAGCCCCCCAGGGCTTTTGGCCCCATAACAGGTAACGGGGCTTTCCCCCCTGCCAGGAGCACTGCCAATTCCTGTCCCCCCACAGCCCCTGTGGGATGGGGACCTGCGAGAGCAAGCCCAGCTGGCCACAGAGGGCAGGGGCTGCGTGTGCCCAGGGCTCGTTGTCAGGGTGGGGGCCGGGGCAGGGCTGCTCAGATGGGTACACATTGTTCCCTGGCAGTTTGTGTCCCCAGCACCCTGCCCTGACACCCAGCCACAGGCATTTGTTGGTATCAGGAAGTGAAATAAACAGCAGGCAGTCACCTGGCAGCGAGACCGCAGCCACCCCAGTGCGCTGGGTGCACACGGTGCACCACACTCCTGCCAAGACCTCACTGCCACCAGCTGCCCTTGGCACAGCACCTCTCCCTGCCCTGACTACTGCTGGGGATGCCCAAGGGCAGCAGCTGGCACATTCTCTCAATCCTCAGGTATCCTTCCTGCATCCTCCTGTGCTGCAGGATGAGTTTTCCCATTGGAAAAATCGAAAATAATGCCATGGTTTGTGGCCTATGGGCTGCAGCTGTGTCCCCAGCCTGGTCAAGTTCTGTGGGGGGAAAAAACTGTCAGCAGGGCCTGTTGCAACAGGACAAGGGGGACAGAGTTAGATTGGATATAGGAAAGGAGTTTTTTACTATGAGGATGGTGAAGCCCTGGTACAGGTTTCCCAGAGAAGCTGTGACTGCCCCTGGATCCCTGGAAGTGCTCAAGGCCAGGCTGGAGCAATCTTGAAGCAAACCGGGTAGTGGAAGGTGTCCCAGCCCATGGCAAGAGGGTGGAATAGATGACCTTTAGAGGTCTCTTCCAATTCAAACCATTCTGGGATTCTGTGACTCTTTGGCTGGGTTCAGCTGTCCCTGCAGGTCCCTGCCTGTGGCACAGGGGTGTCATGCTTCTGGGAGCCAGACATGCTGGCTGCCCTTTCATCCCCACCCAGCTGGAGAATGGGGAGCCCAGTGAGGAGCCATCTGCCCACATTCTGCCATGGGTCAGCACACAGGGAGCCACAGCTTTGTACCTGTGGTGAGGCGGCTTTGTGTGTAATCCTCTGCATAGACACTCCCCAGGGCTGGGACAGCTGTGGGACCTGCTGTGGCAAAAGGACTTCAGCTTCCCAGATAAAAAAAAAGTCAAACAGCCCCAAGGAAACAAGCTTAGAGCAGGAGAGAAGAGGGAAGGGGATGGAGTATGTAGGATTGTGTTAGGGAAAAACAGGAGATAATGTCAAATGACAGCACCAAAGACAAAAGTTGCTGAGGCAGGTGGAAAACAGCTGGGTCATGCAGGAGGGTGACAAGAGTGCAAAAGACACAAACAACCTGAGATGCCTCCTGCCTGTCCATGCCAGAGCCAGTGCGACAGCTCTTATGAGGTTAATGGGATCATTAGTGGCGATAAGGAGGCAGCTAAGCAGTAAAATGTTCCCGAGAAAGTGAACTTCCTCATTCCAGCCAAGAAAGGGAGACTGATTCAGAGCAAACAGCACCAGGATAAACAACTCAATTAGAAACAGCAAGTTCTCGAACCCAGACAAACAACCCAGACCCGGAAGGTTTCATGTGGGAAGAGCCACACTTGGAGCAAACACTTCCCCATGGGACTGCCACTTAATGAATGAGCACTTGGCGTTATAGAAGGTGCCAGGGATTAACTGGGATTTAGGGGCCTGGGGGACCTGGCCAATTTGCTTTAATTGATCATTAGAAACAGCATAATCCCCAGGAAAATCAGTGTGGGAAATCCAGGCGCCAGTCTCCAGACTTTGCCGGGACTTACAAGAGGACACAAGTCAGGAAGGGGTTTTCTCCATTGGAGAAGGCTCTGCGAATGAGTGGCTTGTCTTGTGGCTTGGACCTGACCCCCTGGGGGCTGCCCATGGCCCGTCTCAGTCCCCAGCTCCCTGTCTGGTGCCCTGTCTGGTGCAGGGCCACCCCACTGCCAGCTGGTGGTCTGCTGCAGCAGGACAGACCAGAACCCCAGAAGGCCCCAACCCCCTCCCTGCCCCTGCAAAATTAAGGTCTTATTGCCACTGTGGGTCAGCTGTGATGGCCCCTCTGCTTCCACTGGAGACGCTGGCCCCTGTCGCTGGAGGGGTCACGGGCCACTGCACCGGAGATCGGGGCCCTGGCAAGAGATCACTCCGGCTGGTTATGCCACGCAGTGGTCAACTGTATTTGTTGTGTCTGAGCCCTCCTCTGCCCCACACTGCCCTGCCTGGGCCTGGCCTGCTGCCGCTGGCAGCTGTAACCCTGATGGGGCTGGGGGGTGTCTTTGTGGCAGGAGATCTCCCAGCTCTGGGATCACAAGCTGGAGTGACTTTTTGGTCTTTGCTTTTTGCTGTGGAGCCTCCCTGGCATTTCACAGAAGGGGACCTCAGGTGAAAGGCTCACAGCAGCAGGCACCAGGGGTACCCAAGGCTTGGAAGAGATAGCAAGAGGTGGGCTGCAAGAAGCCACTGCTCTCCTGGAGGATGGGTGGGCTCTGTTTGTACTCGCACAGTGCAAAGCAGCACAACACTTCCAGTCTTTCCCCTCCACCCCTGGAGAAACTTCCCCCTCAACCTTCCTGCACTCTCCTCTCAGTCAATCTGGTAATTCTTTTGTGCCCACAGCAGAAGACATGCTGGCAAAGTTAGAGATGGTCCTTGGCCGCTTCTGAGACAAACAGATAAACTTCCTGTCCCAAAGGTCCTAGAGGCGTGAAATGGGACTCCTGACCTGCTGGGAGCATTCTGGTGCTCTGGAATATGGAATAGCAGTGTGGCCCCATTTTTAATAAGCAAACTCTGGTAGAAGTGTCATCACAACAGAGCTGCTGCTGCTCCTGAAGAGCCCCGTGCTCCTGGGAGAAGCCCCCAAGGGTGCTTGAGCCAGGATGATGCAGGCAGGTTTGTCTGTGGGTGCTGGAGGTCCTCAGATGCCCTGGCCTCCTCTCCAACCCCCCACAGCATGGGCTGACTATGGGTGACAAACATGATATGGTGGCAGGGGCATTGCAGCTGCGTTGGTGCCCTGGGGAGATGGCCCCATGGTGGGAGGACAGGAAGGGGGTGGCCACTGCCAGGCATGGGGCTGGTGGCCGCAGCCTTGCCGGCAGCCTGTTATTCATTCTCCAGGAGGGAACCTTTGGACTGTGGAAGGTTCGAGGCTCAGGGAAGGCGGGGGCAAAGGCAGAGTCCAGGTCGGGCTCTGTCTGTCTGGCCTCCCTCAGCGAGGTGACTGCCAGGCTGGGAACACCCATGGGTGAACACACTGCACAGGGGCTTGTGCAGGGTGAGTGGGTGTGAGCAAAGGGCATGCAGGGCCTTGTCTCTGTCCCGGTAAGGTCCAAGTGCCATCCCATCTTGGTGTGAAGGGGCTCCATCTGCCTAGGGACAGCTGCAGAGAGAGAAGAGAACAGGAGGGCTTGCCCTGGATCTCTCCAGGCTGTCCCCATCCCAGCACTGACCCCACAGCAGTGCACCAGCCCCTGCACCCTGGACTGTGCTCACGTGGCCGCAGCAGCAGCCCCTGCCCTGTGCTTGGCAGCAGGAAGGGACCGTGTCAGCCACCATGGCTTCCAGCTGGGACCAGCTTCCTCCCATGGAGGCTCCCAATTAAACCAATTTCTTGGATGGCTTCAGCGATGCAGGAGCCGGAGGCTTTGTAGTTGTGCGGCCTCTTGGGCCACCCCCAGGGTCTCCCTGTCCCCCCGATGCCCTCCCCATCCCTGGGGCAGCACCTGCTCTCTTGTGTAACACGTGGACTGATCTCCTGGGGCAGTGCCTCCACTGGCCCTGCTGCTCTCCATAAGCCTTACTGGGAACATATCCCAGCAGGAGCCGAGTGCTGGGGACTGTCCCAGCCTCACCAGGTGCAAACAAGGCAGCGCCATGCTGGGATGTGAGCCAGAGGCACCTCTGAAGCTGCCGCCTGGCCCAGGCCCCACTGGTGCCAGCCCGCTGTGCCCAGAAGCTGTGGCGCCAAGCAGAGCGGCACATCAAAGCCCTTCTTGCCTCAGCTTCCCACCACTCCGGCCAGGCACAAAGAGGGAGTGGCAGGGAAGATGGGCAGGCAGGGCTAGGGCCCCCATGGGGCTGGGGCCAGGGAGACAGGTGCCTTCCCTCTCTGAGCACCCCCTTCCACTCACCAGAGCTCAGTTCCAGCATGTAACAGGTACTCAGAGTGGCTGGGGGGGAGTAGGGACAGGAACACTGTAGGAGCCAAAGCAAGGCTCACAAGCACAGCCTGCACTGATGGCCAGGAATGAGGAGAGCCTTGAGTGGGCTGAGCCAGCCACCCCAGGGCACAGGAGCTGCACTCCCACAAGCCTAAAACGGATGGACAGACAGCATGGTGGCAGGGACCTGTGCTGCCTAACAGGAGGATGCAGAGAACTTCTGGGGTGTGACTCCAGGGAGACAGAACTAAAGGTGTCCCGGGCTAGGTGAGACAGTGCTCAGACAAGCACCAGGATCCCTGTGTTGGCCAGTGGTGCAGGGGCAGCTCTGGGGGCATGTAAGACATGGGCTTGGGCCACCTGTCAGAGAGAGCCTGAGTGGCAATGGCAGTGGTGGTGCTGCTGCTGGCCCTCGTGTCACCAGCACTGTGGGACACTGCACTCACACAGGGACACACACTCAGCCCTGCACCCATGGCAGTGACACACACACACACACACACACGTGCTTTAAGGCACATGCCTGGCTCCATGCTCAGTGGGACCAGAGCCTCATGGTCTCCCAGGCAGCCTTTGGAGTGGCTGAAGGCTCAAGAGGTGCACGTAAGACCATGCTGCAGGGAGCAGAGTGTGAGCAGTTTGGCAAAGTGCTACCACACTTTGGGAATTTGGGTCCAGTGGCAGACATGGGGCATAAATCCTTGGTGCTGACACCATCCAGAGTCTGGTCCCTTCACAGCCCAGGGGGTCAGGGGCCAAGGGGAGCAGGCCCAGGACCCAGGCAAAGAGCCTGAATGGCAAAGCACCGAGCAGCAGAGGCTGCAGGCTCCTCAGATGGGTAATTATTGTTATTGTTGTTATTGTTGTGATTACAATAACAGCAACAGCTACTGCTGGCTGCCGTTGCATCACTGCGGCATCGTAGTCATTGTCATTGCAGAGGGAAAGTCATGCCCCAGGGCAGGAAGCTCCTAAGCCAATGCAGTGTGTCCCCCTCTGAGGGCATCCACAGCAATCTGCCCCTCCCTCCAGGGGCCCACAGCCCGGGACTGTGCTCTATTGCCTGCATGTGTTCGGACTGAAGAGGACAGATGGGTCTGGAGGCGAGCTGACAGCTCCAAAGCTCCCTGCTGATCTCGGGGCTGTGCCTCTTCCCCAGGTCAGTCCCTGCCAGGGACCGGTTCACTCTGTCCCCAGGGCCTGGTGTGTTGTCATTTGGGGTACAGCCAGAGTGGGTGTCACTGCTCAAAACTCTGCCACTGCCAGGGAGAATGCGCTGCTCATGGGACAGGCCCACGTGGCTTTCCAGCTCTCCTCCCACCCCAGAAAAGGCTACTATTAATGGAGGGATTGTTAGGGAATTAAGGGTTGGAACAGCAAGCAGGTCTGGGCTGTGGGCCGCAGAGAGCCAGGGATTACCCTGGCACAGCAGTCTGGTGCCAGCACCTCTCCAGCCAGAGCTGGTGCTGCCAGAGACCTAAGCCCCAAAGTGCTGGAGCCCAGCCCAGCTGGCAGTGCCTGGGCTTTGCTCCTTCAGGAAGTCAGAGCAGGGATGCTGCCCACCTCTCTCCCTCCGTATCACCTGATCATTCTCAAACTCCAGGTCCTGGAGGGGTTCTGCTGCACAGCTGGAGCCCCCAGCTCTACTAGGTAGTGAAACAGGGGTGCTGAAACTCCTGGGGTGGTGGAGCAGTGCCTGGGAGCCAGTATTACCCAAAAGCTTACCAGCTGTCCTGGACAAAGAGAAACACTCCCCAGCTTCTTATGACTGCTCACTTTTCTATAATTTCACACTTAGAGAGGCACCCAGCACCCATGGACACCCAGCACTGACAACCTGCACCCAGCAAGGTCATCCATCCCTGCTGCTCAGCTCCCAGCTGCCTGCTTCCTTCAGGATGCCGTGGGGGAGCAGGGCTGCTCCTGTTTCTCGCAGGGTTGGGCACCCCAAGAGCACCCTGCAGCATTTCTGGCAGCCCCAGCTGTGTCTTGCCATGTCCAATGCAGCTGTGACAGAGCTCACACCTCTCCTACCGAATGCCACCATATCGCTGCATGGAGAGGAGTAAGGTCCTTCTCAGCCCAGGAGCGAATCCCTGCTTCAAGCCAGGCCTGGATTATGCTAAGGGGTTTGTGGCAGCAGCAGGTCTGCCTGCAATCCATGCAGTCCTGCGTGGCTGTGGCGCCATGCCTAGGGCAAGGAGCACATGTGTGGGGACGTGTGAGCACACAGGGAGACCCTATGCCTCACCTGTGTGGAGCATCCCGGCAGTACCTGAACCACTGAGGCTGTGACCTCTCAGAATTCCTGTATTGGAGAAGCAGAGAAGGAACATGTCATTTAAACAGCTTTGACCTGGCTCCGCTCCCCTCTGTCTGCCCCCCACAAAAGGTCTGCTGGCAGGTGACCCACAGGCAGCATGGCAGAGCTGGCCGGGGCAGGGGCAAGGGTCACTCTGCACACACGCTGGGTGCGATTAGGCAGCCAGAGGCTGCTGCGAACAGCACTGCTGTAGCATGGGAATGCCACAATACTAATTAATCCAGGCACTGGGTTGGGGCCAGGATAGACCTTCCAGGGCTGCAGGAACTCAGGCAAGAAGACAAAATGCCCCTCCAGGAGGTGGGTGTCTAACCAGGGCCTGGATCTGGCAGCCAGTGTGCCCACCTTTGGGCTGCATCTGTGCCCCATGGCTTGGGGTCACCAACTTCTGCCTAGGGCTGGAAGAATCAGCCCCTGCCCACTGCCACCACCCTGGGGACATTTCAGCTCAGCCCCCATGGCCAAGAGGGGCCAGCAGCTGGGGGTGGGAAGGTGACAGGGCTTCATGGCTCAGAGAGAGCTTGGAGGTCTCTGGCCATCTGACCCCCACCCCAGCCACAGGCCAGTCACCACAGTGTGCTCAGCCCTGTGGCATCCAGGAGCCGGGTGCCAGCAGCCAGGCACAGTGCTCTGTAAAAGCACGTCTGCTCGCTGCCTGCTGCTCCCATCACAGTGACAAGTGGGCACCAGGCCAAAAATGCCTTTCCCTTCCTACCTCCACAGAGCAGCAGGACAGATGGGGGTGGAAAGCTCATAGGGAAGGTTGAGGTAAGAAACCAAACCCTGAGGCTGGCCTAGTACCCTTGCTTCCAACCTATCTCACTGCATCCCAATCCTGGGATGGTCCCATCACTGGCAGGTTGCACTGCCAGGGCTCAGCCTTCAGCTTCTTCCTCCTCCTCCTCCCATGAGCTTGCAAGTTGCCCTGCTCAGCCTGTCTCTGCTCACCTTTCTTTCACACCTTCTGCCACCAGCTGTGAGCAGCACAGGGCAATCTCCTCCAGGGCATTTTCTGGAGCTGGGTCCGAAGCCCTCAAAATCCACCTCACCTGAATCCCCCTCATCCCATCCAGATGTCTTGGTGAGAGATCATGTGGAAGTGGGGAACACATGTTCCCACATGTACTGACCAAGGCACTGGGGCCTGGGCAGGCTGAGGAAGAAGTTGAAGGGGCTTTCCAGCCCAAACACTTCCAGGAAGGATCAACTCCCAGACACATCAAAATACAAAACATTTTCTTCCTGTTTCGAGCTTAATTTTTGCATCAGGCAGGACTGATTATTTTTAATGAACTGTAAACCTGGAAAGAGGCACTGTGCTTCTGTGAACTGTTTCTTTTGGGAATCTCCCAATTTTCAGGTCTAACAGATCCCACAGATGATGCCTCATCGGCATTGAAGGAGTCTGGTGGGGAGGGCCCCTGAGCTGAAAGCCAAGATGTGCTGTGCCCTGTATTTTTAGAAGGTGGAGATAGCCAGCTGGATCCCACTCCAGACCCACTCCTACCTTGCTCTGACCCTGTGAATTCTGGGTCTCCAGGTCGAGGTGCCTTGGGACACCCAAAAAGCTTCTGTCCCCAGCAGCGTTGTACTGCTGCTGAATGCAGTCATGCAGAACAGAACTTATTTTTTTATTTAAACTGGTCTCTTTAGGTGTTTGCCATAGAGGTAACATTCCCAGGTCTGTCATATCCTTCCCTGGACAGGGAGCAGATTCCGAAGGTGCCACTGGCGTTGCAGGGGCTGACGCACACCACATGCCTGGGGCCATCTCCGGCGGCAGCGCTGGCAGGATTGGGCCGTCCCGGTTTGTGCCCAGCTGGGCAGATCACGGCCATGGGATGACAGAGAGCCTCAAGCCTTTGGCTGTCCCACTGATGACTCTGTCTGGATGCGTCCCGGGAAGGGCTGCTGCATCCTCACTGCAGGGTCCAGCAGAACCCCACTGTGCCCAGGCACTGCACCACTGCTGCAGCCCCTTGTACGCCTGGCCCACCGGGCTCTGGCCCAAGGAGGAGCTGCTGCTTGGCCATGACCATGTTTGGGTGTATTTGAGCTGGTGGATGACTCAGATCTCTGTTCCCGGGACTTGTTTACTGAGATGGGTGGGAGCAGTAGGAGCATGAGGCTGGTGGCGTGGCGGCCATGCACTGACCAGTGTGCCCCCACGTGCAGCTGCCTCTGCCACCCGCTGCTGTCCTCGTGCCGGGCCTGCTCAGGGACAACTTCTGCTTTTGGAGTGGGAGGTTGCTGGCCCCAGCCGAGCACAGGGAATCCTGGGGAGGGATGTGCCCAGGTTCACACGGAGAGGCAGAAACAGACCCAGGTGTGCTGCTCCAAAGTCGGTCATTCCAGGCTGTTTTACCCCCTCCTTGCAGGATCAGCCCAGCAGTTCCTTTTGTCCTTACTTAATGCTGAAGCTATGCAGCCCCTTGCCAGTGCCATGGCTGTGCCCCGCCCCGCTGCCGGCTCTTCCAGCTCCCCAAATGGCAACACACCAGGCATGCCTGCCTGGTGGAGCCAGGGGGTTTCTTGGAAAACAACCCACTTCTTGGCCTGCCTGAAATAGCAGCTCAGAAAACACAGCACAAAAATCCCCAGGGCTGAGCAACGAGTTGCTGTTCTCCAGCAGCTGATCCCGCAGCCCTTGCACCAGGGCGGTATTCCTGGGCGGCTGGGGAGCCTCCCCAGTATTCCCCCCAGCTCCCCACTATGTTGCACAGCCATGGGCATCTTCCCAGCCCTCCTGGCCACGACAGCTCCCGGGTTCTCCTTTGGTTGCTCTCTGCGGCCATCCCAGGACTTCCCTCCGCCCTCCCCCGCCTCGGCCACCCCCATCCCCAATCCAGCCGTCGCTCTGGAAGCAGGAACCAAAACCTGACACTTCCGCCTGCCCACGGTGTCTCACAGCACGGCCCAAAATAGCTCAAAAAGCCCTAAAATATCGCTGCCCACTCAGCCCAGCTAGTACCCTAAGGAAGACGTAGGAGCGTGTGCAAGGCTAGGGGTGAGCAAGCAGAGGGACCAGCCCAAAAACGTACATCCCGCGGGATCATCATTTCCCCAGGCGTGCAGAAAAACAGCTGTTGCTGTGGCGACAGCTCAGTGCTTGCTGCTTCCTCCCACAAAATCGGGTGACACGACGTCATCAGCCGGCCGGCCGACGGTGAGCGTGGCCAAGGCCGTGACTCAGAGCTGGCCACCGGCCCCGGCCCCGCCTGGCCCCCGACCTCCCCCTCCCCTTCTCACCAAGCCTGGGCATCTCTGGCTTTCCTAGAGTACCCATCAGGCAGCAGGATGTGCAGCCTGGGTCACGATTAGCATGTTCAGGCTCGGTGATGCAGTGTCCCCAGCTCTCCAGCCCGGTTCTGGATTAGCCAGTACCTCCCCCCGGCGCGTCCCCGCTGTGCGAGTGACAGCAACTCAGGCAGAGCCACCTCTGCACAGGCTCCCTCTGCCTCCTTCCCTTTCCATCCTGGGCACACCAGGGCATCCAGCAAGGACCAGAACGCTGCTGCCCTGAAGCATCCTATTCACAAATTAAATGTTTCACAGTGCCCTCAGGTTAATTCTGATTCACTGCCAAACCATCCAGGGGAGATGCCAAGCTGGAGGCATCCAGGATTCACAAGCCAGGGGAGTGGGATCATGAGAGTGGGTCTGGGGGAAGCTAGGTACAAACAGTGCCTCTCAAAGATCAGCCATCCTGAAATGCTCCCGGCATCTCCGGAGAATGTTAATCCCCCTCTATTAAACTCAGATTACATAAAACTCCCTGTTTCCAGTTCTCTCTCCCAGGCTCTGCTCTGCCGGAGGACTCCCCAGCTCCCCTTGCTCCAGCACCAGGCCAGTCTCCAGGCTGGGCTGTCCCCACATCTCCTTTGCAGAGCTGGATGCACAGGAGCGCTCCTGGGAGAGTCTCCCCCATGGCCAGGCACCCCAGCGTGTCTCTGCTCGACCCAGCACACAGACCCAGAACCTGCTGAAGGTGTTTTAAAACTGATCTGTTCCTGAACAGGGGGATCCTGGCGGAGGTAAAACCAGAGCTGTTCTGTGGTGCTTTTCAGGAGCAGTTTTCTTGAGAAGGCAGAGAAAAGGCCCAAAATCACAGCTGCCCTATTGCTGCCCATTGCCATCCACTCAGAGCACCCAAACAAAGGAACAGCTGCTTCCAGACCCCCTGGCTCTCCCCTGGGCTGCAACATCTCAGCTGGGAGAGTCTGGACTGTCCTAGGGAAGCTCCACTGTGCCCATACCGGGACACAGCAGCATCAGGCTCCCAGAAACCTTCATCTTGCTCCCCTGAGACACAGAGTACCTTCTCCTGGGTGGTTCTCAAGCAAGCCCTGAACCCCCACCTGATCATGGAGCAGCATAGATACCCTGAGCCTCTTTATCACCAGCCAAGGAGCCAGGGACCAATTCTAGCTCCCCTGAGTCTCCAGCACACCTCCTACTCCACCCAGGATCCCCTTGTCCCCCCCTTGTGCTCCATACTGCCTGTTTGTATGCTGCTGCCCTGGTTACTGGCCACTGAGTCACCACCAAACCTCTCTCATAGGCAGGGAAGCCCAGACTCATATTTTCCGTGGGATTCCTACAACTCATTCAACCTTCTGAGGTGGGGAGAGATGTTGACAGGGGTGGACAGAGAAGTTGATGTCACAAGGATGTCCCAGGGACCAGGGCTGTCCACACAGGGAGCTGCCAAGGGCACATCCAAGCTCTGCAGGAATGCTGGGGTTCCTTGGGGCTGTATGAAAGGGGATTCCTTCATCCTTTTGGAGAATGGCTCCAGGAGAAATCTTTCCCCAGCAGCTGCTCTTGCAGCTGGGCAGCCTTGGTGCCTGCATGTGGGTTCACTCCTGACATGTGCTTTGTGAACCCACCCTCACATGGGTGCTGAGGCTGTTCACCCCTCCCCTTCGTATCCCCAGTTTTGCAATGCTGCAAAATTATCCCCAGCTCCCCATAGCCCCCCCAGTACAGGTCAGTGAGGAACCAGCATCTGGAAGGGATCAGCACAGCAACCACTGCGGGGAAAGGGGAGGGCTATAAATAGCAGCAAGTTTCCAAATCAAAGCTTTAGAAACAACAACAACAACCAAAGAACATAGGCTGAGGCACTGGCTTTTCTGCCTGGCGTGTTTATATATATAGTCATTTTTTTATTCCTAGCTTGTTTTCAATCTTCCCTCACTGCTGGGATGTTCTGGGTCTGTCCTCTTTCCCACTGGGCAGCTTCCCAGAGACACATTTCTTGGAAGGTTGTAACCTCTTTTAGCAGATTTTAAATTAATCTCAGGCAGGAATGTCCCAGGATTCATTTTCTACTCATTTAGCAAGACAGGCTTGTCCCTGCTTTGGGGGTGCCACAGGACTTGCCGTGGTGGCCCAGGGTGTGGTGTGCACCACAGGGAGGATGCCAAAGTTCCATCCAAGTGGAGGTGTGATGTTTTTTGGGGGAGCTCATTGGTGATGGGAAAGTCTCAGCACCTGCAAGGAGAGGCTGGATGCACACCTGAGTTTAACCCTCCTGACTGAGAGGTAGTGCTGGTAGAAAACTGAACCTGGGAGACATTGCCTGGGGTCTCCTTTGGAGCATCCAAAGGAATGGATGCGGGTTTCCTTTGGACCATCCTCAAACAGTGTGCTTTACTCAGGCATGGATACCACTTGGAATAACCCAAGCACAATCCCAGCTGCGGGTCCCCAACCCTAGCCCTGTTCTGGGCTAGGCACTGCGCCTCCTGAGTGCTTCCCACTGTCCCTGTTGGGGCCCAGGGACTGGCATGATCCCAGTCAGTCTTGAGCCTCTCACAAACACCACAGCTCTAGCAGTGCATCCTTCCTGGATGATTTGTGGCCCCAATGGTACGTCCAGTGGGACATCTGTTCCGCAGAACAGTGGCCCCCAGCTCCTGGTAGGGCAACTCGGATGTTGCAAGACAAGGGAACAAGGAGAAAGTGCACCTTTTCCCCAGCAAGTTACTCTCCAGCTGGGAAGTGTGGATGTGTGGCCTCCTGTGCAGGCCAAGCCAGTGCTGCTGTGTTTATCCCAGTTTTATTGCCCACTAGAGTTGTTTTGCTGGAAGGGCTGCGGTCTGGCAGGCTCTGCCCTGGCAGCAGTGCTGTGGTGCAGCCAAGCCAGGATGGCATGACACACACGTTTGAGAAATAACCTCATAAATCTGCTTCATTCAGTCGATGAATCATTCCCACTCCCTGTGGACTCCCTTCCCATGAGCCAAACCTTACTGCCCCTGCTCTGGGAAACAACATGGGCAAAAAGTACCCAGGCAGTATCCCCTGAGCAACACCAGTAGCACTGCCTGATCCCTCCCCGCAGCCCTCTGCCCTGCCCAGCACACCTGGCCTTCCTGCAGAGTGCTGGGAGCTGCTTGGCACCTTGGTGCCACATCCCCAGACTCCATGGCATTCCACACCCAGAGCAGCCAGACACCTCCAGCTCCCCTGTCCTGGCCTCCCCAGGCCGAGTGGGGAAGAAGACAGCAGGCAGTGGAAGCAGCCACAACTGACAAATGCAGGGACAATTTAGCAGCCACCCCTTGGGATGCCAGCTGCTGTTGGCTAAAACCAGGTGAGAGCAGACCCAGTTTTCTGGGGACCCACTGGCACCTGAGGCCACAGTGATGGACTCAGAACAAGGCTGACACCAGGATAGGCAGCTGGGACACCGGCAGCCAAATGGTGAACAGCAGGGTAGCCACAAGCATCACCTGCAGACAACAGCTTTGTGTTCCCATCTCCAGGCAGAGCACAGCAGGCTGTGCTGGCCCAGCCCACAGCAAGCTGCCAAAGGGATCTGAGCTTCCCTGTCACAGCAAGGATTGTGCCATCGGCCTGCAGTGACATCAGTGTGTTACTTCTTCAAATGATGGACACTCTCCAAACTCATCCCACAAGAAAGCCATCAAGTGGGCTGCATGCTAATTTGGGGCAGGGAGAGTATGGCACAGCCTCACATGCTTTCCCTTGTACAGTAGGAATCAGTCCTACCCTACAGCAGGGACAGGATCCTGGGGGACCTGGCCGAACCCTTTATCAGGGCTGGGATTACCATGGGAAGGGGAAGGCTGGATCACACTCCACCATATCCATCTGGATGGATGAACATATCCACCTAGTTTAATGTCGCAGCTGACACTAGTGTCAAAAGCACTAGGAGCAGTGAAGGATGTTCCCATTCAGGCGATGGTCCCTGCCCTACCATCGGCAAGGGGCTGGTGCTCCCAAAGACTGGTCCATCCACACAGCAGCACAGCTGCCTGCTCAGGTCTGTGCTGACGTGGGTAGGTCATCAGCCCTCTCCATCCCCTCCCAGGGTGGGTACACAGCCCATGGTCCATAACATCTTCTTGTGGGAGAAAGGGCAGAGTGAGAGGTCTGGATGTCTCACACCCACCGGTGCATTGGCAGGTGCATCTGTGTCCCACAGGTGTGGTGGAGCTGTAGCACCTCCCTGTTTCCATCACGCCCCCCTTGTGACAGCGTCCTGCTGGAGTCAGAGCAGGTCTGCCCCACGTAAGAGGCATGTGAAGGGACACTCGTCATATCCCTGAAATAGCAATGACCTGAAAACATGGGCTAGGGGTCCATGTTGAGGGCTGTGGCTGCAGGAGCCCCAGCATTATGTGACAGTCTCAGTTTTCCTTTTAAAGACAACAACACCAAAACGAGTTTCCTGCGAGTTTCCTGTGTTCCCAACTATGGAGGAGAAAATCTGGGAACCTTTCTAAATCCATGCTAATAACATCAGCAAAGGAAATGTCGTTAGAGAGAATGTGAAAAGATGTGACAAAAACCCAAAATCCCATTACACCCTGGGGACTTGAACTCCCAGGATCACACCCCGCCCGGCTCCCGTTCCTGTGGCAAGCCCCAGCCCTCTTACATGACCAGCTCACAGCATCTCTCTCAGCTGGTGCCAGTCTGGACAGCATCCCAATGCTGTGCCCTGGGGAAAAGACTTGTGGAGATGGAGGAAAATCCAGGATGAGCCATCAAGCGCTCTGCTGACACTGCACAAAGTGGAAGCACTCCACTCTGTGGAAGTGGCCAAGTTCAAGGTCGAGGGCTGTAAATTCCTTGTTATTTTTAACTCCAGGATAGTAGCTGGCTGAAAACAAGAGGAAGAATAGCTGGGATTTGGAGAGGGAGGGGAGGTGCAGGTTAGGTGGATGCTTTTGCCTGTTGAAATAAGGGTGGAACCTTAAGAAAGAGGCAGGAGGGGTGGGAGAAAACCAGCGCTGCAGGGTGGCAGGATGCCCCCAAAGAGGGGCTGTCAGGATGAGCAGGGTCTTTGTCTGTGCCCCATCAGTCATGGAGTTGCAGCTGGACATGTCCTGATGGCTGAGGTGACCTTCGAGGACACGTGCTGCTGTGGCCTGGGGCCATAGGAGGATCAGGGGGTATGGAGTGAGCTGGGCTGAGGCATGTGCTGGCACACACATGTGCAGTCAGCGGTTTTCTCTCCCACTAGAAAATAGCAGCATGTGGCTGATACTGGGAAAGAGACTTTTCTCCTGCTTGGTGCAGTGTACAAAAGAGGGCTGGCATTCCAGCTCCCTCATCCTGCCCTGCCCATCTGACAGTGGGCAGAGGTGTTGCACTCGGGGCCAGGGCTCCACCCCTGGCCACAGCAAAGCCATGGTGCCCACGACACAGTGTCCCCTGGCCCAGGTCTTGGCATATGGCTCCATCAGATGGACATTTCCGAACCAGCCCACACATCGTGTCACATCGCCTCAGCAACGGAATGCATACGCTGAGGGGACAACACTGAGACCACGTGCCTGCAGCTCCGCACATCCCCCATCCCACACAGGGAAGCAGTGTGGCTGCCAGGAAAAGCAGTGATGTTCCCAGGGTGTGAAACAATTAAATGCTGGGGTTTGAGGAGAAAAAAAACAGTCAAGGAATAACAGAAGAGAGAACAGCCTTGCAGCGATCGCTGCGAGCTGTGCAGAGCTGAGCCATGCCCAGAAGCGTGCTTGCACAAACACCCACACCCACTCTCATGCTGGCATTCAGATCCTGTGGGATCGAGCTACGTGCACAAGGCATGTGCGCACACACGTGCGTATGCACACTCTCACAGGGGTGTGTGATCCCTGTGATCCAGCTATAGGCAGCATATCTGTGCGGGCTCAGGGTGCCCAGACACAGCTTTGTGCCCGCCGCAGTCCCACTTGGCTCCAGCCCCACAGGGCTCTGCCCCAGGTGGACACCATGTACTGGGGCCAGTGATGGTGCTCACGGGAAACCTTCAGATCTTTGTCCTTTAGCCCAGCCAGAACAAACTAGGCAATTAAAGGAGATTTCCTTGCTCACAGCCTCTGCTACTAGCACAAACCTGTGAATTGGCCTTCTCCCAAGCCTGCTCTCCTGTTGTGCCTCGTGCTCCAGCCCTCCCTTGCCGTCATCTCTGACTGCATCTGCTCCGACTTCCTGGCTTCTCCGTACACCCTACAGACACACTAGGGACAATCCCGGCTCCATGATGCTGCTGGGGTGGGTGGTTCTGCATCTCCTGGCTCAGGGCAAATCCTCCCTTGGGAAAACCAAGGCCTGACTTCAAAGACATCCAGGCCTGGCACTCTCTGGGCTCCCCAGGGACATTCCGCAGATGGTCTCTGGGCAGCTGGGGCCTGAGACAGCCACCATCACCCATGGCGCCTGCCCCAACTCAGCTCAGGGCTGATGAAGCTTTTCTGAGTTGATAGGCACAGTCCTTCCACCACTGCTCCATGCCCAGGAAGCCCAAGAGCCTGAGGGCTCACACTGCCCCTCCTACCCTTCCACAGTCCTTAGGGGACACCCAAGCTGCCAGAACATCACCTCTCCTGAGGTCTGCACCCCTGAGCAACACAGCCATTGTGCCCCAAACTACACCACTGCATGGACACAGGCAGTGGCACTGTCCCATGGTTATGTGGAGACACAGGCAGACGCACAGCCCCATAGTGCTGTGGGGACACGGGGGACACACCACTGCATGGATGCAGACAGAGGCCCTACCAGCAGAGGTGACAGCTAGTGAGTGTCTCTCCCTGCCTGGCAGTGCCAGGCTAGACAGCTCTGCCAGGAAGACAGATGCACGTGAGAAGATACTTCATGGTCTGGTCAAACCCAGTGCAAACAAAGCAGTGTGATCCAAGGAGCGAGGGGCAGGCTCTGCATGGGGACAGAGCCACTGTGCTGGCACACAAAGGCCCCTTCACTGCCCTGGAAAGATGAGCAGTGTGTGCAATGGCATTGAATCTGGGGCAGGGACAATCATGGTGTGAGCCCTCCTCAGACAGAAAGGCCTTTGTGAGTCAGGAGCATCCCCAGCTCTGCAGTCACCATTGGTGACCAAGCAGTGCCCAAGCCACAGGGCTGGGCTTCCCTGGAGCCAGGTCATGCCAGAGCCACCCCAGACACAGTCTGTGTGATGGCCGAGTGCGAGGGAAGTGCTGGGAGCACTGGCTGACCTCTGTCAAGGCTGGATGGCACCCAGGCAGCCAGAAAGACAGGAGCCGGCTGCTTTCAGCAGCTCTGCCGGATCACGAAATCCCCGCTCCATCCCAAAAGCCCTCCTCTGTCCCGTCTCCCGTTGATGTGACTTATACCATATGGCCCCTCAAGCTGCACATCGGAAGGGCCTCAGCACCCCACAGCTATCCCGGTGCCTCTGAGTGCTGTGGGCAAGTGGGAGAGGCAGCAGCCACTGAGTCACAGCAGCAGCACCCAGCTCCCAGCCTGCAGCAGACTCAGACCTGCTGGGCTCCGCGGCACAGTGTGACCTGGGGACCCTCTGCTGCTGGGCAATGCCATGTGGGGTTCCTCTGGGGTGCCACCCACCTGGCATAGCTGTTCCAATGTCAGTCATATCAGAACTGGCCAAGCAGGGCAGGAGGTCACCAACAACGTGAGACAGCAGCTTGCTCTTGCTGTGCATCCAGATGCAGGATACAGAGGGCTGGTGCAGCAATCCCCCTCTCTGGAGACAGGATTTAGGGAAGACCACAGTGCTCCCTAAACACAAGCAAACACAAGCTGCTAGACCATGACCCAGTAAATGACAAGTTCTCCCCATGGTCATGCTGGGCAGGCGAGGAACGGGCAAGCTTGGGCAGCAACCTCACCAGACACCAGTGAAGCCGTGGCACCTGACATGCCACCTGTAAGGACAAGCCTGTCCTTACCATCACCACATCTCAGCTGGATCCTTCCATCAAGAGGGTGAGCATCAGGGTGTGGCCATGGCTGGTGGGGACCATCATTGTAACTGACACTGCCAGACTGGCCTGGGATGCACAGTCAGGGGCTGCTGCGCCCCCTGCTCCCTGATCTGCCATGTGTGTCTCTCAGTTCCCCCAGCTAGGTGATGCTGCTCCACTGTGAGTACTCACTCCAGGGCCCAGCATGTGCCAGGAGGAGGCTGAGACAGAAAAGGGACCAGGCACAAAAATCCTCAAGCCTTTTCCAAAGAGGCTTGTTGTTTCTCTTCTGGGATGTGGTGAGCTGCCAAGGCCATCACATGGCCAGGCCATCTGAGCCCTGTGGTAGGGCAGAGCCAGGGCTTGCAGTGGGGACAGGTGGCACCACAGGAACCCCAAGCAGAGGCTGTCCCAGGAGAAGCGACACAGGGTGCACGGGAAGGGGGTGGGAGGAGTGCCAGGGGTGTGGTGCCCAGTTGATCAGCCCAGGATTCATCACAGGGCCCAGCCATGGCTTCTCAGCCCTGCCTGGGGCCGTGCTGCGCCAACGTGCGTGTTCCTCCATCTCTCATTCCCTGAGGAAGAACCACAGGTCTCAGGCACCTGGAACGGCCAAGCCTAGAAACCGCACTGTGCTCCAAGGACAATGCGGGGAGGACATGCTCTGCTGCCAACAGCTGGTGCCTCAGCCCTTGTTTTCAACTTTATGTAAGGAGGGAACCCAAGCCTGCTCCGGGACATGGTGAAATTGGATCCATACGGAAACAATTAGAAAGGGGAGGGATAAGGAAGAAACTTTGCTTTGTTGGCACGACTCTCTGTTGTTGTGGCACAACTTCCCTGTTGGCCAGGGAAGAAAACAGAGCCCATGAGCCAGCCCAGATGTATTTGTGCTGGGGAAAAACAACCCATGAGTAAAAGAGAGGCATGGGGATGGGGCTCATTCCACACCCCCGTCTGGAACCAGCTTCGGCTGAGAGTCATAGGGGCAAGCCCTTGAGGACAGAGAGGCTCTTAAGGAGTAGAATTATAGAATACCCTGAGTTGGAAGGGACCCACAATGATCTTCAAAGTCCAGCTCTCCTAGCAAGGAGAAGATGGAATCTCACCAGGGAAGCTCTTCTCACTGGGTTGGAGACAACCAGCCTTTAAGTCAAGCCCAAGGCAGTCAAATGAGGACTGTGAAACACCTGCTGGGATCCTCTCTGCCAAGACCACCGACAGGTCCCCATTCCCAGTGCCATGCTGCTCACACAAGCTGGAGGTCACCTCTGCCCTGGGGACCCATCCTCTCCACAGGGCAGGGAAAGGACAAACGTTTGCTGACGCTCTGGATTACGAGCCCAGCCTGCACCTCAATGCGCCCCAGCTGCTCATACAGGCCCCGCGGGCTCCCAGGTCCTCTGGGATGTGTAATACCTGCAGGGCTTGTTGACAAGAAACACTCGCCACCACAGCTGCTTGGGAAAGGCACGCCGTAGGCACGGGGTGTTCCAGGATGAAAGCAGACTGTGAGTCAGCTCAGAAAGTGGAGTCTGGACGAGCGTCTTCAGGGGTGATTCCAGGATTGCATCACCGCAGTGGGAGAGGTTCACCCTCTGCCTGTGCTCATGGAGAAGCCCTTGGTGGGTAGGTGTCCACCTGGACAGGTGAACCTGTGCTGGTGCTGCAGGGTGATGCCTTTGCCTGCAGCACAGTCCCCTCAGAGCCACATCGGCTCCCACCCCAGCTTCAGCACCCTCCTCGAATCTTACCCTCCAGCCACAGATCCTGGACAGCCCTGGGCCAAACCCCCTCTCTGCTCCTACTGTGCCCAGGGCAGTTGAGGAGAGCAACCTGTTCTCAGGGTTCCCATGGAATGTAGCTGTACTCTCCAGCTCCCTTGCCAGTCTCCCCAGAAGGACAAAATGGCAGCAGCTGCTTCCTCATCCCTTTTTGGGACAGGAGGTCCACGACACAAACAGGAGCATAGCCGGGCACGGGGTGCTGGCCATGCCTCACCCCAGTGAAACCGGGGAGCCTGATGCAAGCACACAGGGAACTTGCTCTGCTGGCAAATTCCACTGTGTCTTTCATCAGCCAAACGGTCTGTTCCAGGTTTGTGTCTTTCATCAACAAAGTCCTTCAGAGCAGGAATCCTGGGAGGTAAGTATCTGGAATGTGTTAGGAACAGCTAATCCCAGGTTTGTCCTTCCCTGCAGGAGAGGAGGAGCAGGGCAGGTGAGATGGGGCTGCAGGTGCTGGCTGACTTCCCAAGCTACTTAGCAGGAGCATGGGCTGCCCTACCAGCAGCAGCACGGCCACTGCACTGAGCAGGGGCTCCTCCTCACCCTGACCCTGCTGCGGACCTTCCGCAAAGACCATGTCTGTGCCTGCAGCCATCGCAACTGGAGCCTGCGCATGATCCTTTGTCCCCTTCTCCCTTGCAAGGGAACATGGTCTCTGCCAAACTGCTCATGTCCTGTCATTGGACATGTCCCTGCTGTCACAATCTGTGATGAAGTACTCTGGATCCCCAGTCTGTCCCTGGCTGAAGGCTGTTCTCAGCTGGTGCTCGGCAGGGTAAGAGATGGGATGGAGCAGTGGGAGATGAGACCTGCCAGCCCTCCCAAGCTCCTGGGACTCATCCAGGAGCTCCTGTGCAGTGTGCTGTGCTGGGGCTGAGACCCCCAGGAGATGTGAATGGCTCAAGCCAGCACTGGAGCCAGGAATCCACAGCCACAGGACAGAGGATGTGACTCAAGGGTGGGAGAGCCACCCCAAACCATCCCAGTCTGTGGCATGGAGCTCACTCTCCATGGGAGATGTGCCCATGCTCAACCAGCTTGCCTCTTTGTGACAAGTCACCACAGACACCGGACCCACTGCCTGACACTTCCCGCCCTGTGCCCACCAGCGCTGAGCTCTTCAAGAGCTGATGGCCTGCTCCAAAGTGCCCTAAAATACCCCAAAACCTCTCCCTCAGTTTGGCATACTTTGGGCTTCCCAGGGTGACCAGCAAGACCACTTGCCCCAAACCACGGAGCCTAGCTGGGCCACCAGAATCTCTTTAGTGACCCATTCAGCTTGCTCAGGTGGCTGTTTCCACTCCCTACCCAGCTCCCTGCCAAGTGTGGATTGGTTATGAAACTATGGATTCCTTCTTTGTTTCCAAATATAAACATTGTTTTCTCTTGCATGTCTTTTGGGTTTTTTGTGTTGGACATGGGAAGTTCCCAGCATTTGACAGTCGTGGAGCCCAGGCAGGGAAAAAAAGCAAATGTTGTGCTCAGCTGAGGGTGAGGAGGCTGGAGGGGCTGTAAATTTTAAGCACAAACTAACCCCAAACACTTTCTACATCGTTCAGTCAGGCCTGGACTGAGCCTTTCACAATGACGAGGTGTCTTCACACAGTGACTTAGTTCCTCACTCCTGGCTCGCCATTTCCCATGAGTTCCAGAAATCATGGCCCAAACTGGAGCTACCTCAACCTGACCTGGATGATGTAAGCCACACAAGGGAGCAGGTGAAGTTTGCCCCAGAGGGACACAGCCACTTCCACCCCAGGCCACGCACCTCCATCCGCTCCAGGGAACAACCTCCAAACTCACTCTGGTCCTTCCCTTTCTCTCCTGTCTGACCACTGCAGCAGCACTTCTCCAACACAATGACCTGCCACAACCCCCTCTCACCCTTCCTAGTCCCCCCAGCAGTTCCCAGCATCGCCCTGATCCTTTTCTGCTGCTTCTCCTCTCCTCCCACCCATGGTGAATATGCACTGGTGTGCTCAGGGGAACCATCTCCCTGCATCCAGAGATGCAGGGCACTCATATGGACATTGGTGCCTTCTGAGAGTATCCTTGAGTGCCTCTGGTCCAAATTTCCTAAAGATCAAGGTCCAGTAAAACTCTCAGGTGTCCATTTAGCCCATTGAAACACTAAGCATCCTGGATCTCCTTAATACAATGGAGAGCAGCTACCCTATGAGAAAAATCTCCTGGAGGAGCTGTGGTGGGCAGCAGTGGAGCTGGGTGCCAGCCCTGGGAGCTCTGAACTGCTGTCTCTAGCTGTACCCATGGCAGCCAGCAGTTGGGTGCGCTGCTCACCACCCCAGATAATTATAGCTCCACTGTTTATATACCCTCAGCCCGTGGCCACAGGAAGGAAGGCTGGAGGACACTCTACGTAACAGAGCTCTCCACCCCTTCCCCGCTCCCCCTCCCAGCTGCACCTCCCCCCCGTGTGAATTTGGCGTGTGTGACAAGACACCATGGCCCAGCATTGTTTGTCAGAGCTGGTCACAGCCCGCAGCTTCCCCTTTCTGTCACCCATGGAACCCTGCTCTGGGCTCTCCAGGCACTCTGTCCCCCCTCTGCATCATTTGTGATCTCCTCCTGCATCCCTCAACCTGACAGCTTCTTGAACCCACAGCTTGACTGGGGACATGAAGGCTTGTCCCTGCCCCCATGCACGGCTGAACCATGTGGTTCCTGCAGCCTGCGCCCATCTCCAGAGCTGTGGGTGCCTTGAAGCACACGGTGATGGTGAGTCAGTGCTCTCTTCTTCACACAGATCAGCCGTGGCATCTCTGTGTCAATCCTGCCTCCCTACTGCAGCAAATGGCATCTCCACGGCAATCCCGTGCTGCTTGCTGGGGCTGAGCAGGACCAAGCAGAGTGCAAGGGAGCTTCTGAGCCATGGGGGTGTCGATCTCTGCAGGGACAAGTGACCACCAGTCATCACTGGAGTGGGATCCCAAGAAGCTGCCCGCGTGGCATCAGTGGTGACACTGGAAGGGGTTGCACAGCTGCGGTGAGGAGCGGGGGAGCAGAGTCCCTTACCCACCCACGGAGAAGCAATGACCCGGCAAGGCTGGGCTGCAGGGTTAGGAATGGGCTGGGCTGTGTCCCGCACGAACGGGCCAGGCCAGCCATCTGCGGCTGAGCCAGCACTTTCGTGTTTGTTTGGGCTGTTAGATAACTTCGAAAGCAGAAGCTGGAAGGGCTGGCCGCTGAACAGTTTGTTCTTTCCGACTTCCACACGCTGCTGCCTCAAACCTCAACGCTGTGCAGGGCTTAAACCACAGCCCTGCTGTGCCGCTCAGAGCCGCCCTGTCCCCTCATCCTCACCCCAACGAGTCCCTGGAGCCTCTCCAACCCGGCTGCCCTCCAGCCCAGGGCCGAGCTCCGCCTCTTCACTCTGCCAAAGGAGGAAACAGGGCAGCGGGAACGCTTCTCTGGAGGGTTCTCAGCCCCACACCCCTGGCCTGGCACAGGGTGAGGGGCTGCTGCCACCTCCTGGCCACGGCTCTGGCTCAGGGCAACCCACGGGCAGCACAGCACAGCACAGCGCAGGGCAGGGCAGGGCAGCACAGCGCAGCACAGCACAGCGCAGCGCAGCACAGGGCAGGGCAGGGCAGCGCAGCACAGCACAGGGCAGGGCAGGGCAGGGCAGCACAGCGCAGCACAGCACAGCGCAGCACAGCACAGCGCAGCACAGCACAGGGCAGGGCAGC
>NW_024581134.1:7370142-7379493 GCF_017639235.1 Corvus kubaryi
GCGCAGCACAGCACAGCACAGGGCAGCACAGCGCAGCACAGCACAGCGCAGGGCAGCACAGCGCAGGACAGCGCAGATGCCGCCCGGCCGCACCCCGCTCTCAGCCACGGCCGCCGCGCGGGGAAGGAGCGAGGGTCAGGCACCGCCGCCACCCGGCGCAGCCCGTATCGGCCTGACACGTATCCACTGGGAACTGGGGCAGGGAACAGGAGAGGACAAGGCCACTGCAAGCCCTGTTTCAAGGAGTTTATCATACGACTTTGCCAAAGGGCAGTGATGGGAAGTGAGCTTTTTGAGCACCCGAGCCTCTCCAGGGACAGGCAGCCTCACCTCCCCAGGTAAAAGGGACGGCTGGGACTGCAGCACTGAGGTGTCACCTCCTTGGGGACCAGGATGGTCCACACAGCCCCTGAGCCCAAGAGGGTCCAGATCCCGGCATAGTGCTCTGTCTCACTTTCCTGGCCAACAGGAAGTGAGGGCATGAGGCACACAGTGCTCTGCCATGAGCCGAAAACAAGCGATGCTGAGAAACCCTGCAAGGGTGCCCCGCTCCTCTGCTCCTGGCAATGGTAGTGCTGGGAATAGAGATACCTGGCTATGCAGACACAGTTCTCACATTCCCTCAAGTTGCACAAAGTCCACCCCACAAGGGGAGGCACCCCTACTTGATCAAAGAGAAGCTGTTTTGCCACAGCTGGTCCCAATATCTCTCACTGCGCTGCATCACACCTCCCTTCCAGCTGCTGGAGCATTGCAACCAGTGATACAGGGTCCCAGTTCCCAGCAGCAACCGGGAGCTTCCAAGAAACTACAGGGTCAAATACAATGTTGGGCTGAGGCCAAATCACTAGCACAGGCTTTGCCTCTGTCCAAGGGAGTGTGGTGAGGGCCTGATCCTAGGTCTGAGGACCAGGAACCAGGCACTGTTTCATGGAGTCTGCCCAGTCCTTCAGTCACAAGTCCCAAGTCCTTCAGGGGTCTCAAGACCCCCTCCTCCCACCCACAAGACTCCTCCAAAGCAGTCACAATACTCAGTTCTCTGGGCTTTCCTGATTGTGGGAGGGCAGAGCCACCCAGACTGCTCCCTGTGGGCTCAGGAGCAGCTTCGCAAAGGCAGGACTTGTCCAGTGTGAACATCACAACAGTGGTACCCGTAAGGGATCCGGCTGCTGTGTGCTGAGGAGGAGCAGAACCCGGAGTGTTTTATTTACCACTTTGCAATCACATTGCTCTACTGGAGGAGCAGAGCACTGAGTGGCAGATAAGCTATCACTGCTGCAGCTGGGCTTGTCAGAGCCACCTCTGCTATTCTAGGTCTGCAGGTGTGTTTGAGGTCAAGCAGAAGAGAGATTCCTGACATGGGGAGCACTTGGCTTTGCTGCTCTCCATGATGGGGAGGGCCCAGCAAAGCTGTTGGCTGTGCTAGGCAAGCTGCTTCTGCCCCAGGGAACTGGCCTTGCATGCCACAGGAGGGACGGGATGTGCTGGGCTTATGCTGGATCCACTTGACTAGACTCTGTAAATGATTTTTTATATAACGCTGTTTTCTGATTGCTTTCAGCACCTTCCAAGTGAAAGCCACAGGCATCCACAGTCTGCATGCCTGGTTGCTATGAATGGGGTTGGTTCCCTCACTCACTGTGAAAAGCTGCCCATTCCCACAGCGAAACCTGGTGAGGCAGCAGCGATGCTCTCAGGTCAGACCCAGGGTACTGTCATAGTGAGCAGGCTAGTCACAGCTGGGACAGACCCAGGAAGGGAACACGCACAGCCTGACTCCCCTTGCTCTGGTTGTTTCTCCCAGGCTTCCCCAGCCACATCCCTGCTCCCCATCCCAGCAGCTGCTGGAAACCCAGCAGTCCGAGCCTGCGGTCAGTGGCACCAGCTATACCCAGTATATCGGAACAAACCCCATCCTGCTATCCTCCACAGGGGAATGACTCCTGGGGCGACAGGCAGCTGTCCTGGCAGTGGTGGAGAGCATCCTGCTGGTGTAGGGAGGGGTCCCTGCATCCCCACTGGGAGCTTGGCGGGGCGCAGATCTTGGATGTGGCTCAGGAACACAGTTCCCACGCGTTCGGCCCACGCAGGCGGCAGCACATTGCTCCAGCCCGCAGGAGACCTGGGAACGTGGCCGCCTGGGCTGGCTCCCTGCGAGTTATTTTAACTCCCAGTTCCTCTCTCATTTTTGCCAGGCAACGACTGGTTCTCCTGTTGGCTAAGCAATAAAGAGCCCCTTTTATTTTCCTCCTCCACTATTTCTAGGTTATTTTTAGGCTTTTCTCAGTGGGTCTTTGCCACAGACACTCAAAGGGCTGGAGAAGTTGTCCTGCTTTGCATGCCCAGAGGAAGGGGAGCAATGTGCAGGGCAGGAGATGCCAATAAGAAGGGGTTCCCAATCCGGATGGGGAAGCACATGCCTTGGAGCACCCACTGCCCCATGCTGCGCACAGGAGCAAGCTCCTCTTCTCCCACACAGCTGTGCTGTGCAAGACTTGGTCTTCCACAAGGGAGCCACGATGCCGATATCTTCCCAACCATGCCAGCGGCAGCCTTCATGGCTCCAGAGCCCAACCAAGGCAGCTCCTCCGTGTGGTGCCAGTGGGGAGGTCCCTGTGCTGGTCCAGCTGCAGCCCTGGGCAGGTGAGGTGCAGAGGCATAGGGAGGGACTTCTGCTGAAGGGAAGTTAATGGGACGGGACCTTAGGGTGACCAGAGAGGGTCACACATAGCCATAGCAGTGCAGAAACTGCCAGATGGAGCTGACAGAGCTGAAGTCAGCCGGTGTCACATTCAGGCTTGGGATAGGGACCAGGCCCCATGAGGGGGAGAGAAGAATGTGAGAGATACAGTGCTTGCCAGCACTGTGGAGTACCAGTGCCATGGCCAGAATCCCCCCACTGAGAGTACTGATGGGAGTGATGCTGCCCTGTCCCCAAAACAGACGACGTGAGATAGCACATCCCGAATCCCTTGTCACATCTATGTTCAGGAGAAAGAAGTGCTCTTTGGACAGCAAAGAAAGAAACAGCCTGGGTCTCCACCAGGCAGGGACAGTCCAACCTAAGGCTGAGATCCTCTGCATCTTCCCCCACCAGCCCCAAAGGCTGTTTTGTCCCCGGGGGCAAAAGGACTCTCCACTTGGGACAGGAGGTGTTACTGTGTGTGGCCCCATGGCCCTTTGTCTCCTCAAAAATTGCAAAACCCTGAGCTTCGCTGCAGCTCCAAGAAGCTCAGAAAGAGCCAGAACCTGCTGGAAGGCAGACGCCCGTGTGGGCGCTGGGCCAGCTCGAACCTTCCAGGCTGTTACGCAGCACTGGAGCCCCACAGCTGCTTGGCAAGGACATTGCCGACCTTCTCACGTCACAGCCCCAAGCAGCCTGGGCCAGCTGTGTCCAGGCACTGGGCTGGGGTTGCTGTTTTTCTACTTTATCAGGATCTTGCTGAGATCGGCTGTGAGTGGGTCATGTTTGTGCAGTGGTTTGTGCGGGCAAGTGGTTATGTAAGCGCTCAGGGTTACTCAGGAGGCTCGGCCGGCTGTGCCTCCCCAGCGCATGTGCAGGGCCGCGGCGATCGGGGACAGCAGCGCACGCAGCCCTGCGCTCCGTGGAGTTTTGTTACTGTCCCAGCTCGTTACCGAGGTGCACAGCGTGTGCCTGAGCTGCCGCGATGCCCGGTGCTATCAGGCTGCATGCCAGGGGGCTGGTGGCCGAGCCATGCGCTCGGGCAGCGCTATCCGAACGCTGCAGCAGCCGTGTTTACCCTGCACTGGCTCCCGACGCCACGCTGCTCTGGCCACTGCCAAAACTCCTGCGCCTGCTCCAGTAACCCAGCTCCTGAAGGTCGCTGGCTGGAGGCCAGGCTTGCGTTCCATCTGCCAGCTTTTATTATTGATTGTCCTTATCATCGCTTGAGAGAACAGCATGTCCCAAACACCCGGGGGCAGGATGGGGTTCACTGCCGCTGCTGCTGCCTTTTGCCCAAGTTCTGTCTCTTCCCCAGTGGAGAGGTGCCGGCACCAAAAGCTGCACTGCAACTGCCACCTCTGCCCACATGCACAAGCCACGATGCCACAAACTGGAGCCAAGAGACAGCAGTGTTCCTGTGTCTGCTGCCATGAGCAAACCGTAAGTCCCTCTTCCTCTTGCCACTGTCTCCATCCGAAGCACAAGTTCCCACACAGCAACAGACCCCCCTGCATGTGCCCGTTCCCAGGGTGTGCTCCCAGCAGGACCCTCAACAAGTGCATCCCATCACACTGTCTTGGCTCCCACAGTGCCTTGGTCCAGCAGCCACTGGCCTGGAGCCTGCAGGGACATGGGAAGGGACAGGGGACCCTGATCAGTCAGAGCAAGTGGTGCTGCTCTATCACAGCCCAGCTGAGCTGGGATAGCCACCACGCATAGCACAGGGCAGCAGCCAGGTGTGAAATGGTACGAGCAGGCCTGGGCTGTGAGCATCTCGGCCGCTGCTAACCCAGATGCCAGAAGGATAAGCAAGGGAGCACCAGGGTGGCAGCAGGGGCATGTCCAGGTGGCAGCAAAAGAGAGGAAGAAAGGAATGAAAGAGAAAGAGAAAGAGAAACAGAGAGAGGAAGCAAGGAAGGAAGGAAGAAAGGGACCTGTGACTCTCCCCTTTCTCTCCAGGTGTTGGCTGATGTTTAGCTACTGTGCCATTGATGGTACAGCATGTGTCAGGCTGCTTTGGGGGACAGGGACACATGTGGCACTGTGCACAGGTGCATCGTCCAGGGCTATGCTGCCTGGCATGAGCTTTTCATGCTTCTGTTGAGAGCACAGTGGGATGGCAGGGTGGACAAAAGGAACTGCAGCTCCAGGACACACTGGTCAAATCAAATTGGGCTTTCACATGCTAATTACCAAACATTGGCCAGCACAGGACCAAGCACACCCTCTTCATACCACAAACCTGGTGATCTTTGAGGCATTTCCAACTTGCTAGAAGACACACCTGGGCAGAGCTGATCCAGGCAGCCTGGAGGGCCCTGCCAAGGGTCCCCCACTGCCCTCAGGGCATATGGAAAGAGGACAAGAATCACAGGAAGGCAAGTCCTTGGGACAGGGAATGGAGCAGCCTATGGCTCACCCGAACTTGGCCCATGTGCTTGGAAAGGGGAAGCTAAGGGGCAGTTCATTGCCAGGACACAAGAATGGCCCCATGGTGAAATAGGGGTGGTGGGGTCTCGTTGGGGATAGTGGGACCCCAACCCAGCCCTGTAGGGTGCCACCATGCCCCAGGAAACCCAACCACCCCTTGCTTTGCTGTCCGCCTAAGGACAGCCCTTGCATGGGCGGTTTATTGGGCCTGACAAGCCAGCTGGGACACCAGCAGATAATCTCTGCCTTGCTGGGGACAGACTCCCAGCAGGGTCAGACATGCTTGCCACAGAGGAATGGAAAATTCCTCTCACTGTGCAGGCACTCCTTATAGCCCGGGAACATCAGCTGTCATTCTGCAGGACTTGGCATGCCCTGGAGTGTTTATCAACACTGTTTCGCAAGAACCATGGCACACAGCCTGGCAGGGGCATGCAAACCACTTGGGCAACTGGCTCTGCTGAAAGCCCATGCTCTTGGGAAACGCTCCAGGCTGGGAGTCCAGTGTGTGTTGGTATCGTCTGAGTGGCCATCAGCACCTGCTCCTTTCTGGCCTCCTGAGTTCAAGGATGGAGCTGTGAGCTTTGGTCTTGGTCCTCTCTCAGTCCTGCAGAACACTTCCTTTGGTCTCACCTGGCAGGGTTGTAAATGACCTCAACATGCTGGTTCCCCACTCAGCCAGGGCATGCTGCTCCATCCTCCCAGGGTATATGGCTTGGGGAGGGAGTCACCCCACTTCCTCCAAGGGTTTTGGAGGTATCAGCTGGAGTAACAGCATGAATGTGATGACAGCACATCTGGCTGAGGGCTGCCCTGCAGGCATAGACCAGCGGCTGCATGATGCCTGAGAGATGACACAGCAGGGCCAGCCTGTGCCCAGTTAACTTCAAATGTGTACAGCTGACACAGTCCCCTCAGGCAGGGAAGAAAGCAGGCACATCCTGGATGACACTGGCTGGACAGGACAGGGGACGTGGAGTTGCAATCAGGCCAGCCCTGGGAGCCAGTCCGAGCCCTGCAGTTGCCCCGGCCAGGGCTGACTATGCCCACCTAACTCCATGGTGCTGTACATGGCCATGATCACTGGGTGCAGCAGCAGGATGTCAAGAAGGCACAGTGGCAGTGTTCTGCTTTGCTGGAGGCACCATGGAGCCCAGGCAATGTCTTAGCTGCTCTTGAAATCTCAAGATGTACCTCAAAGCCCTGCTCAGGTGGGAAATGGGTGGTGGGTTTGTGGGGTGGGTGTCACTCTCTCAGAGTAAAGAGGCAAAGCATGGCCCGCCCCCCCGGCCTTTCAAAAGGGCCAGCAGCTCCCCTTGGCACCAAGGGGCTCCAGGGCACAGCCTTCCCCAGCAGACAAGGTCCCTCACAATGGAACTGGGGGTGCAGGGACTGGGGGGAGGTGGGGTATTCCTGGAGTCGGGACCATCCTAGGAAGGCCAGCTAGCAGCTGAAGCATCGCACGGACCCTGCCCCAATTCCAGTGCAGCTGGAGCAGCAGCAGCGAACAGGCTTCGCGCAGCCGCCAAGATGTTTGCTGGAGCAGAGGCACGCATAAACATTTTGTTTAATCAAGGACTCGGAGTGAACACAGTGTACCCTGGCTCCGTGCAGAGGAACAGCTGCGTCCCTGCGGGGCAGGGCCAGGGCCACCGATCGGCGGTGGCAGAGCGACCTCCCGTGGCACGGTCCCGACCCCGAGGTGCTCAGCACCATCGCTGCGGCGGCAGCAGCAGAAGCCCCATGACACCCATGTTCCCCGTCCCACCACCCTGCTCGGAAGGGAGGCTGTCCCCCGGCTGCAGGCGGCTCTGGCTGCTTCCAGGGCAGTGTGTCTGGCAGCTGTGCGGTGCAAGGCTTGGTTTGGCCCAGCCTTGCTGCAGCTGTGCCGGAACCGAGGGCGAGCTGGGAGAGCCCTGAGCTGCCCTGCTGGTGGGTCTGTGGGCGGTGACCTCATGGCAGTGTTGTATCGAGAGAGCCCAAGACCTTGGCAGTGCCAGTTGCTGTGTTCCCACACGGGCAGCAGGGGATCCCCTCGGGGCCCTCCTGCCCTTCCGGGAATGAGGTATTGAGGCTGGGCACCTCCTGTGCCCCACCAGGCCCCATGACCACAGCAAGAACAAGGTGAGGTCGGAGCTCTTTTTCTGCAAGCCCTGAGTGAGCAGCACGGGCACCCAACAGCTCCTGGGCCAGCACGCAAGAAGACAGGTGATGGAAACGCGGAGCACAGAATCCCTCTGTGGTGGATCTGGCTTGGAGGAACTGCCATCAAATTCAGGGGTTTTTATCTGGGATCACCTAGGAATTAAGCATCTGACTTACTGTGTTTAAAACTGAACCTTTAAACATCCCTTCCCACTCCACCCCACCCCAGCAGTGTGCTGCACAAATCCCAGGTTTCTTTGGAAGCTTTATTTTAAGGATAAGATTTAAAGGACTCCTTTCACAAAGAATTGTGCTATCAGGTTCTTTTTCTTCTTTCAATTTCCAAAAAGGTATTTTTTATGCATTGGGGACTAGATCCAGAAGAGCTTTGGAGAAAGCTGTGAAGGCAGCCAGACTGCAGTATTGCCAATCAGCGCACGCCTCTTCTTCCCACCAGCTTTGCACTCGGCTGCCAAGCCTGTTCCATGGCTTCCCAGGCAATTAGTGGTTACAACACACATCCACACAGCCAGCAGAAGCACTCCAGCTTTCCATGTGTCCTTGATAACCTCTTGTGGTTTTTTAAGCCTTTGGTAGTAATGAAATGGCTGAGAATAATGACAAGCATAAACTCCTGGAGTGCAAGACCCAGAAACATGTTTTTCTTCTAAGCAGCTGGTGTCCCTTGGTGGGACAGGTCTGAATGGGTGAGCTTCATTCTGTATTTCCAGTCACCATGCTCTTGGCAATCAGATTGGCGTTAACTGGCTTCTTAGTGTGCATGCAGGGTGGTGTTTGCTCGGTTGGCTGGTTATAGTAACTGAAAAACAGCCCAAATCACTTCAACCTTAGGTTTTCAGACCTTAGTGCTTTATTTCTAGAGTACCTTGTATCCTATTTTTTCCATTTTTTCCATTTTCATCCTCTCCTCTCCTCTCCTCTCCTCTCCTCTCCGCTCCTCTCCTCTCCCATCAGGCAGGGAGCAAAGAGTCTTTTTGATAAGATTATGAAAAAAGAACTACTATCAAGATTACTTCAATGTCAGCTTAGGTTTTAGGGGACAGAGGTCAGCCGATGGCCTTCTAGGGTGGGTGTGCTGCAGATTGTTCTATAAATGCTGACGTGTTGACTTTGCAGTCATAAAAGATTTTCACAAGAAATATATCCCTTTGTAGCCTTGCTTTGCACTGATAATTCAATTGCCAACTATGTGGAAGAGATGCAGTAAGGCCCACTCACATGCTGCTTAAATCCTTGCTTTAAAATACATGATTTTTTCTCCAGCATTACCAATTCTTCTGCCCTGAGAGTTGAGGATTATAGAGTACTCTTCCAGTTTCCATAATCAAGCACCTGAACACCTCAGAGCATGTTTAAAAATAAGTGTGATAATAGCAAGCGGAAAGCTTGAGAATGAGGCTCGGTGTTTATAATGCAAAAGAACATTACAATTTGATGTCAACGTTAAACTGATGGTTGTTAATGTCCAATAGGTAGGTAACACCCGACAGAGCGTTTGTGTGCACAGCCTGACCCTGAAGACAGGCTTTTGGATGGGGACGGGCAACCTCTGCAGGAAAGGGAAGCGTCTCCTTCACAGTCCAGCGCAGGAGGTCGGCGCGGGCAGCCCGGAGTCATTGCGGCCGTGGGCTCAGCCCCGGCGCCTCAGACCGCGGCCGCACCTGTCCAGGTGAGGCTGTCAGTGCAGCCCCTACCCGGGGCGTGTTTCGCTAACCCGCGAGAGCGCCGCTGTCACCTCGCACCAGCACAGCTCGGCTGCGGTGTGCGCCTCCGATCCGTTGCCTTTGTCCCGGAGCAGAGGAGCGGGCCGGCCCGGGGCGGGCAGAGCGGGGCTGAGCGCCGAGCAGCGAGACAAAAGGTGGGCGAGGCCGCCCGTCCCCCCACCCCCGCGGGCACCGCTGCGCTCCCGGGGAGGTCCGGCCCGGTGAGGCCCCCGCACACGCGGCACCGCGACGATCCCCGGCCCGGGCCGCGGCGGCACGGTCGCCACGGCAACGCGGGCGGTGCGTCTCCCTGACGTCACTTCCGCGCGGGGCGGGGCGGGGCGTCGCGCGCAGTGCAGCCATGGT